>NC_087162.1:24185447-24197947 GCF_035594125.1 Scylla paramamosain | reverse complement strand
GAAGGGAAGGGAAGGGAGGAGTCACATCATCGTTCCCTCCCTTTCCCCTCCCCTTTTCCTCTCCTCTCCCTCTCCCCTTTCCTAACGAGGACCAACTAACTAAATAGCACCGGATGTTTGCTCTGTGACGTAAGAGGCAGAAATAACTTCATAGTCCTACAGAGGGGAGAGGGGAGAGGGGAGAAGGGAGAGGGGAGAGGGGGAAGGATGGCAGGAAAGAGCGGGAGATGAATAGATGTGAAGGGACTGTAGGAATAAAGGGAGGAAGAGTTAAAATTGACAACAGAAGGGTGAGGAAGGGAGAGAGGGAGGGAGGAGAGGAGATAGAGGTGAAGAGAAAATAGGGGGAAAAGGAAAGAGGAGGAGAGGAAATAAAAAGGAAGGAAAAATGAAGCAGAGGAGAAAGGTGAAGAGAAAGAAGGCAAAATGAAAACTGAAATATGAGAACAAGAAAAAAGAGCAAGGGAAGGAGAGAGAGAGAGAGAGAGAGAGAGAGAGAGAGAGAGAGAGAGAGAGAGAGAGAGAGAGAGAGAGAGAGAGAGAGAGAGAGAGAGAGAGAGAGAGAGAAAAAAAAGTTAAAAAAAGAGACGAAACATGATAAACCACCAAACCAACACACAGATCGCAAAATAAACAAACAAACAAACAAACAAAACAAAACAAACAAACAAACAAAAATAAACACGCCAAAACACCAAACAAGATAAAAAGAGAAAAAAAGGAGAAAAAAACGAAAAACAAGATAAAAAAAAGACACACACACACACACACACACACACACACACACACACACACACACACACACACACACACACACACACACACGATAAACCACCAAAACACAGCCGAACACTACGCATCACGCCGCTCATCTTCTAACCCAGCAAACATAACACCGCTAAACCTTCACGGCTGCCTTACCTGAGGAGTGGCGAAATTAATTGTTTTCCTCAAATTGGGGACAAGGTGGCGTGTAGCGCGTCACCGTAATGAAGGGACAGGTGAGTGCCAGACAGGTAAAGCAGGCGACAAATTAGAGGTGACAGGTGGATAGAGAGAGAGAGAGAGAGAGAGAGAGAGAGAGAGAGAGAGAGAGAGAGAGAGAGAGAGAGAGAGAGAGAGAGAGAGAGAGAGAGATTGTAATATTAGAAGAAAAGAATATCAGATGTTTAATACGACAAATTAGAGGAGGAAGAGTACAAGGAGGAGGAAGAGGAGAAGGAGGAGAAGGAGGAGGAGGAGGAGGAGAACACAAACAATGAAAATATAACAAGAATTACATCAAAACAATAAAACATCACAGTAATTAAAGAGAAGTTAACTGAAGACAGAGAGAGAGAGAGAGAGAGAGAGAGAGAGAGAGAGAGAGAGAGAGAGAGAGAGAGAGAGAGAGAGAGAGAGAGAGAGAGAGAGAGAGAGAGACTAATACATCACGTGTGTCTAGATCTTGTCTCCGTTTGCCTACTGCACCGAGGATGAGGAGGAGGAGGAGGAGGAGGAGGAGGAGGAGGAGGAGGAGGAGGAGGAGGAGGAGGAGGGATATTCAAGCTGGGAAACAAAGAAGACACTAAAATTAAGTAGAATTAAACAAAATTACTAAGTATGGGTGTAATATTAAATAAAATTAGAGGATATTCTAAATAAGTGAACAACCTCTCTCTCTCTCTCTCTCTCTCTCTCTCTCTCTCTCTCTCTCTCTCTCTCTCTCTCTCTCTCTCTCTCTCTCTCTCTCAGGTGACATTCTTAATAGTAAAAATATGTGTTCGTGAAATGTTTGTGGCTTGAAAGAGGAAGATACTCAATCATTTTAACTTGTTCCCTCTCCCTCTCTCTCCCTCTCTCTCTCTCTCTCTCTCTCTCTCTCTCTCTCTCTCTCTCTCTCTCTTACTCCTCCTCTCACTGATCTCCTCCATCCCTTTCCTTATTCCTCTCTCACCCTTTTCTCCTCTATCTTCTTCCTTTTTCCCCTCTCTTCTCTTCTCTCCCTCTATCCTCCTTTTTCCTTTCTTCTCTTCTCTCTCTCTTTCCTCTCCCTCTAACTTCTCTCCTTTACCGTCTCTCTCTCTCTCTCTCTCTCTCTCTCTCTCTCTCTCTCTCTCTCTCTCTCTCTCTCTCTCTCTCTCTCTCTCTCTCTTCTTCCTTTTCCCTTTCTGCTTCTTTTTTCTTTCCTTCTATCTTCCTTTGCCATTTCTTCTCCTTTTCTCTTACTGTATCTCTCCTTTTTTTCCTCTCTTCTCCTTTTTCTCTCCCTGTATCTTTCCTCCTTTATCGTCTTTCCTCTTCTCTCCCTCGTCTTTCTTAATTTTTCCCTCTCTCATCTCTCCCTCTAACTTATTTCCTTTTCCCTCCCTCTATTACTCTCTCCTTCACTATCCTATCTTTCTTTACATCAGACATACGTAGTGTAGCTTATCACAAACAGTCTCGTAAGGGCCAATAGGTCTGCTGCTGTGTTCCTTTAGTGTGATGTATCTATTTTTGCAACACTTAAATTTCCTTCTTCTTCTTCCTCTCTTTTTTTTTTCTTCGCTTTTATTTAACTATTACTAAAAGTGTTATTGTTTCCTATTACTATTTTAGCACTACTACTACTACTACTACTACTACTACAACTACTACTACTACTACTAATCGTTCCTTCCAGTAGCATCACATCTCTCCTGTCACTGTCAAAATACTACTGCAATTATGTCACTTTTCTGCCGCCACTATCATCACCATTGCTAACGTCGCCATCACTGTCACTAATGGTAGGATAATATGATGTTTTTTTTTGCTATAATGACAAACACCACCACCATCATCATCATCATCATCATCATCATCATCATCATCATCATCATCATCATTGTCGTCTTCAGTATCCATACCGTCATATCACCATCACCAATGACACCACCACTATCAACACTGCCAGAACGACAACAACAATCGCAACATCATCATCGCCACCACCACCACCACCACCACCAACAACAACAAGGGCAACAAAACAAAATTACAATATGCGTAACACCATTTCATCATCTACCACCACCACTACCACAACAACAACAACAACAACAACAACAACAACAACAACAACAACAACAACAACAACATGACAACAGCAAGATCACCACAACTCATGTTATGCACGTGGACGGATGAACATAATAATAAATAATAATAATAATAATAATAATAATAATAATAATAATAATAATAATAATAATAATAATAATAATAATAATAATAATACGTGACACTGAGGAGGAGGAGGAGGAGGAGGAGGAGGAGGAAGAGGTAAGGAGGGGGAGGAGGAGATAAGATACACGCAGGAAGAGGCGGGGATGGAGAGGGAGAGAACAAGGACGAGGAGGATGAGGAAGAAGGAAAAGAGGAGGAGGAGGAGGAGGAGGAGGAGGAGGAGGAGGAGGAGGAGGAAGAGAAAGACGAACACATCAAGAACATCAACTACTAATATGGAAGTCATGTAATTATTTAAAGGTCTGCTTACTGAAGAGGAGGAGGAGGAGGAAGAGGAGGAGGAAAGTTGGGTGGGGAAGAGGTAGAAGAATGGGTGGGGAGAGAAAATAGGAAGGGGAGAAGAGCAACAAAAACTAAAGTGTGTCAACGGAAAGACGTGATGAGAGAGAGAGAGAGAGAGAGAGAGAGAGAGAGAGAGAGAGAGAGAGAGAGAGAGAGAGAGAGAGGAAAATGCATACAAACATAATCATCATACAAGCATCATACTTTCTTTTCTACATCATCATCATCACCACTACAAAGAAACCAAATATTTTCACCAGAACCTCCATCTTCCATTCCTTTCCCTCTCTCTTTCCTCTCCCACTCTCCTTTCTCTTTTCTCCCTCTATCCTTCCCAATCTCTTTTTTTATCATCCCAAATCTCCTCTTCGCAACTTTATCCCCTATTCTCTCTCTTCTCTCATTCTCCTTGTTTTCCTTTTTCCTTAACCGTGTCTCTCTTGTTCAACCATTAGTTCTCAGTTTTTCTTCCTACACTTTTCTCTTACTCCTATACACTTGCTTTCTATAACTTTCCTTTTAATTCCCTCCTTCCAATCTCTTCTTCTCTTGCGTCTCTTCTACTGATATTTCATTATCCTGTGTATTTTCAGCACCTCCAGTCGCATTTCTCTTCTCATCTGTCCCCTGAATTTTCCCCTCTTTCCTTTTCCTCTGTCCCCTCCCCCTCTTCCTCTTTTTCTTCCCTCCTCATCCTCCTCTTCTACCCTCTCCCCGTCCCTCCCTCACCTGGGGCCAAATAAGAGGTCAGGGCTCAGGTGGTAATTAGAGGTGTGTTACCACTATCATTCTAGCTAAGTATTTCCATTGTGTCCCCACGTAACACTCTCTCTCTCTCTCTCTCTCTCTCTCTCTCTCTCTCTCTCTCTCTCTCTCTCTCTCTCTCTCTCTCTCTCTCTCTCTCTCTCTCTCTCTCTCTCTCTCTCTCTCTCTCAGGGTACACTTTTCCATTGTCTGTCACGAAAACACACGTGCCACTGAAAGAAGGTTAGTTTATTTGTTTATGTGTCTGTCTTCCTTTACTCCTCCTCCTCTCCTCCTCCTCCTCCTCCTCCTCCTCCTCTTTCATTTTCTTTTTAACTGGTGGTTTTATAATTTTTCTTCCTGTTAATGCTGTTAAACTTCATTTAAAAAAAAAGGAGGATGAAAATGATAATGATGATGATGATGATGATGAGGAAGAGGAGGAGGAGTAGCAGGAGGAGGAAGAGGATTCTTGCTCCTTTGCATATAGTGTGAGGTAAGGAAGAAGGGGAAAGAAAGAAACAAGGAAGAAGAGAAAGAGAAGAATACCAGAGAAGGTTATCCATCTTGAGAGAGAGAGAGAGAGAGAGAGAGAGAGAGAGAGAGAGAGAGAGAGAGAGAGAGAGAGAGAGAGAGAGAGAGAGAGAGAGAGAGAGAGAGAGAGAGAGAGAGAGAGAGAGAGAGAGAGAGAGAGAGAACGTAATTATGAAGACTTTTAAGGAGGAAGTAGTAGTAGTAGTAGTAGTAATAGCAGTAGTAGTAATAGTTGTTGTTGTTGTTGTTGTTGTTGTAATTATATATTAATGATGATAACAATAACAACAACAACAACAACAACAACACTACTACTACTACTACTACTACTACTACTACTACTAATAATAATAATAATAATAATAATAATAATAATGATAACAAATAAATAACTGTAAATAGTGACAGTGAATTAAGAAAAATTAGTGAAAAGAAAATGACCAAGAACCAAAGAATTAAGAAAAGAGAATGAATGAACGAAAACAATAGGCAAGAATAAGAGGCATGTCCCCCTCCCCCCGCCCCCTCTCTCTCTCTCTCTCTCTCTCTCACGCCGCCTCTTTAAGGGTGACATAACCTCCGACCTGACGCCAAATTCCTTCCCTCCATCCCTCCTCCTCCTTCTCCTCCCTCTCCTCCTGTTCCTCCCCCTTCTGCTCCCCAACATTCCCCCGGCCTGTATCTGGGCATCTGAGGCCACGCTGACACCCACCAGACGACGCAGCTAAATTGATCTGATGGTTGTACGGGTTCTCTGCCACCCACCTCCACTTGCTCCCCTCTCCCATCTCCCCTCCACCACCTACAGTCCCACTACTCACCTCCCTCCCACCGTCCAGCCTCTGTCCAGCTCTCCCCAGCCGCCCACCGTCCCTTCTTCTTCCTCCTTCCTTCCTTCGTTCATTTCCTCTCATGGTATTCCAGTATCCTCTCCTCTTGTGCGTATTTTTTCTTCTCTTTTGTGTGTGTGTGTGTGTGTGTGTGTGTGTGTGTGTGTGTTTTTCTCGATGTTATTGTGTTTTTTTTTTGTGTGTGTGGTTTGGTTTGTTTTTTTCTTTGTTTCTTTCGTTATTTTTTTGTTTCTTTTTCTTCTTCGTCTTATTATTCGTCTTCCTTCTATTTCTCATTTATGTGGTGCGCTTTCTTTTCTTCTATTCTCATTCTGGTTTATCTTCTTTTTCTTTTCTTCTTCTACTTATCCTTCTTCTTCTCTTCCGTGTTATGTTGTATTCATCATCAAATACTGTACTTCGCGTGTGTCAAATAGTGAATATCAAGCAATACAGGAATGTTGTAATGTGATGCAGTTCAAAATCCTTAGTAAACTTTGCAAAAAATTCTTCTCCTTTTCCTTCTTCTTTTCTCCTTCTCTTCCTGCTTTTTTTTTTTATGGTTTATTCGCTTTTCATTACCACAACTTGTTCATCTGATGATGTTTATATTTACATTCTCTCTCTCTCTCTCTCTCTCTCTCTCTCTCTCTCTCTCTCTCTCTCTCTCTCTCTCTCTCTCTCATTCCCATCCAGCAGTGTTATCTTCCACGTCTAGTCGCTCCTCTTCACTCTTCCTCCTCCTCCTCATCCTCCTCCTCCTCCACCCCTATATCCTTCCCCTATATCCCCCTCCTACCCCCTCCCTTCACTCCACCTTATGAGGGATGATTACCCTCTTACCGTACATTCCCCAACCATTCCCCCAACCTCCCCTCTCCATCTCCCAACTAAGACCCATCAACCCCTACTCATTGGTCTCTCTCTCTCTCTCTCTCTCTCTCTCTCTCTCTCTCTCTCTCTCTCTCTCTCTCTCTCTCTCTCTTGCTCCTCTTCCTATATATTTGTTTATTATGTTTATCATTTTTCATTTTATTACGTTTTTTTTTGTTACTTTCACTTGGATTCGTGATAATTTCCCCCCTCTCTCTCTCTCTCTCTCTCTCTCTCTCTCTCTCTCTCTCTCTCTCCCCCCACACTTTGGATAAACCGTAAACATCGGACACTGACCTCCTCTTCCTCCCTTTCCTCTTCCTTTTTCCGCTCTCTTCCCTACCTCCCCTCTTCATCCCCCCTTCTCCCCCCCATTCCTCTCCAACGACCCGTAAGCTTCCCTCCTAAACAAGGCACAAGTGACCTAGTTTCCTGGGGTCAATGCAGGTCACGTACTTGGGCCGCCTGATAAATTATAAAGTAATTTGTGGACTTAGCAACCTCTCTTGTTTTCATTTTGGTGGTGTTGGTGGTGGTGGTGGTGATGGTGGTGGTAGTGATGATAATAACAGATAAACCCAAAATATATGTTGCAAAACCATGGATGCGGGAACTGTGTGCGTGCTTTTCTCTCTCTCTCTCTCTCTCTCTCTCTCTCTCTCTCTCTCTCTCTCTCTCTCTCTCTCTCTCTCTCTCTCTCTCTCTCTCTCTCTCATACAGTCATCAATGTTTCCGCTGTTTATGTTAACATCATGCTAATAGATTAGAAAGGGTGTGACACTCTCTCTCTCTCTCTCTCTCTCTCTCTCTCTCTCTCTCTCTCTCTCTCTCTCTCTCTCTCTCTCTCTCTCTCTCTCTCTCTCTGCACGTCCCTAACATAATGTGTGGAACAATACCCACGTACATCTTGGAGTTCCGAACCACTGGCCTCTGCAGGTGGTGGTGGTGGTGGTGGTGGTGGTGGTGGTGGTGCATAGAGCTATCACCTATGCAATCATCACCACCACCACCACCACAACTATAACTATCATTACCACTACCACTACTACTACTACTATCACCACTGCAACTCCTACCACCACCACCATCACAAGCATCACCACCACTACCACCATCACCATCACTAACACAAACACAAGAAAAGAAAAAGGAAAAAGAAGGAAATCTATAAATAAAAGTATCAACATATGCACCACAAAATATCAATAATTATCACCACCACCACCACAACTCCTTCACCACGCACACACACACACACACACACACACATCACCTTTGTTAGTGGCAGGTGTAACTCAGGTAGTTAGAGCAGAGGACTAACTTAAGAGACACCAACGCTGGGTCGTCCTCGTTACTTGTCTTCCACTATTATCATTATTATTATTATTATTATTGGTGATGGTGGTGGTAGTTGTGGTAGTATTAGTAGTAGTAGCAGTGGTTATTGTTTCGTTTATAATTATACACATCAAACTCCTGCGGCAGTTAATATGAATCAGTATATACAGAAGTAAACTATGAATAGATTAAGAAATCAATAAACAAATGTATGTTAACGAAATTCGCAAAAAAAAAAAAAAAAAAAACATTATTATTAGCTCTCATTTTTTTTTATCTCCCTTAAAAAAATATAAATAAAGGAATAGATAAAAAAAGACGGATATTGCCTTGTTGCACCGCGTGACGTCACAGAACACGAACCAATGAGCGCAGAGAGGAGCATCCGTGACGACCAATCAGAGAACTCCCTCAGAACAGCAAAAATGAACAAAATTTATCTTCTAGTCCTTCATTCCCTTCCTTCTCCTACCGGTGCTCTTTATTCTTCACTTCTTTCATTCTCTCTTCTTTCTTCATATTCATTTCATTCCCCCAACCAATGACTATCTTAAATCTATTTCACTTAGTTCCTCTCAATGATTCTTTCTCCTCCAGTTCCTCACTCGCACATATGTGAGGAGAAAAGTAGAAATGAGAAGCCATGCAGAGAATGTGGTTAGGTAAGTAGAAAGGAAGAAAGGAAGCCGAGTGTGCACAAGTTACAGGCTTAGAGAAATCTGCTCTCTCTTTACTCTTCTCGTCCTCCTCTTCCTCCTCCTTATCCTCGTTATTTATTCTGATTCATTCTCATTCACTGTCTCTCACTCACACGTATGAGGCGAATAGTAGAGAGCAGAAGATATAATAGAATGTGCTAAGTGGTAAAGAGAGGAAATTTTAAAGTGTGCACGAAATGTTATCCTCTTCCTCTTCCTCTTCGTCCTCGTCCTCTTCATTTACTCCGGTCCGGTTCATTCATCTTTAGTCTCTCACTCACAAGTGTATAAGAGAAGCAGAGAAAGAAGCAATGAAAATATTGTAGTAAGTAATAAAAAGTTAAGGAAATTTGAATCTGTGCACGAATTTCACACATGGAAAATTTCACCCTTCTCTTCTTCCTCCTCCTCCTCCTCCTCCTCCTTGTCCTCGTCCTCCTCCCTGACACAACCACAAGACGCAACACGCTGGCCGCCGCTCCTGAAGTCAGCAAGCCAGCCAGGAGGCACCCACGAGGACAGACAGAGAGAAGACTTTCCCTGTTGATTCATGGCACCGATATATAACAACCAGATTTAAGAGGACAGGCGACACGCGGCTTGAGTGGCGGTGGTGGTGGTGGCCGTGGTGGTGGTGGTGGTGGTGGCCGTGCTGGTGGTGGTGGTGGTGGTGGTGGCGCTGGTGTTGGTGGATAAATAATAGTAGTTAAGGGGATGGTGTTCAAGTCGTCACGCCTAATGCAATTGGTAAATATTTACAGGCATAAGCTCAAAAATTTATACATCGTTTTTGTCACTTGCAGTCAGAGAGAGAGAGAGAGAGAGAGAGAGAGAGAGAGAGAGAGAGAGAGAGAGAGAGAGAGAGAGAGAGAGAGAGAGAGAGAGGCTAAGATAAACAGAAATCATGAAAACTAGAAGGGAAAGAAAAGTAAATGATTCAGAGAGAGAGAGAGAGAGAGAGAGAGAGAGAGAGAGAGAGAGAGAGAGAGAGAGAGAGAGAGAGAGAGAGAGAGAGAGAGAGAGAGAGAGAGAGAGAGAGAGAGGCTAAGATAAACAGAAATCATGAAAACTAGAAGGGAAAGAAAAGTAAATGATTCAGAGAGAGAGAGAGAGAGAGAGAGAGAGAGAGAGAGAGAGAGAGAGAGAGAGAGAGAGAGAGAGAGAGAGAGAGAGAGAGAGAGAGAGAGAGGAATGTAGGAAAGGACACATTTTCTACGTCACTGATGGAGGAAGATAGATCAAAGGGTCACTAATCTAAGACTGACATCATTTCTTCTTTTTGAGATTTCACGATCTTATCTTCACCAATCCCTCCACCCACACCTTCCTTCCCTCCCTCCCTCCCTCCCTCCTTTCCTCCTTTCTTCCCCTCTCTTTAGTCTCTCCCTTTATCAACTGTTATTGTCTCCTTTTTCATGTTTTCCATTCTTTCATTTCTTTTATTTTCCACCTTCCGTTTTCTTTTCATTCAGTATCTTCGTTTTCTTTCTGTTCTTCTGTTTTCGTTTTCTACGTCTCGTTTATCTAAACTTTCCCTTTATCAGTTATGTTAGTTTTTCCTCCTTTCTCTTCTTTCTTTCCCTCTTGTTTCTCCTCTTTTTTTCACTTTTATTTTTGTTTTTTGCTTACTTCTCCTTGACATCATTTTATATTTTTCTTTTCCTCTCGTATTTCATTATCTAGCGTTTTCCTTTTATCAAATTTGTTAGTTTTTCCTTCTTTTTGTTTTTCCTGTTTATCTCTTTCTCTTCCATCTCGCTGCACCTTCCTTCCTTCCTTCATCACTTACCTCACCTATTCTTTTATCAAATGTTTTACTCCGCCTCCCTCTTTCCCTTTCCTCTTCCATCATTTTCACCTTTACCTTCCTTTCCTCCCTCTCTTATCGTTTACATGTTTCGTTCATCAAGTATGTTAATTCTTCTCTTCTTTTCCCCTCCCCCTTTTTACTCTCTTCGTTTATTTTTTCTCTTCTATCCTTCCACCTATATCTTCCCTTTCATATATACATTTTCTTTGTTTTTCCTTTTCTCCTCTCTTTCTCCTTCTTTTACCATTAATTTCGCTATTCTCTTCCCTTCTTCCTTTTCCTTCGTCCTTTCTCCGCTCTCCTCTCCTTTTCTTTCTTTTCTTCCTTCCCTCCTCTCTTCTCTTCCTTTTCTTCCGTCCCTTCTCACCTCTTATCGCTTTTCCTCCTTCTTTCCTCTCTTCTTCTCTTCCTTTTCCTTTCCCTCCTCTCTTCTTTTTAGTTTACTCTTCTTCCTTTTTCCCCGTTCCTCCTCTTCTCTTCTCTCCTCTCCCCATACTTTCTTTTCCTCCGTTTTCCTCCCCTTGTTTCTCTTGTTTTTTTTTTTACCTCCGTCCCTCCTCCCCTCTCTGTTCTCCCCTGTATTGGTCACTCTCTGCCCATCTGACTGCCCCATACTTCACACCTCCCTCCTCTGTCTCTCTCTCCTCCCTCTCCCTCACTGATACCTCCCCCTGACATCCCTCATCCTCCTTTCCCTCCCGCCGCACATTCATCTCCCTCTCACTGCCCCTTTCCCTCCCGTCTCCCTACCCTCTCTCTCTTCCTCCCCTCTCTCCTTCTCTCTCAGGGCACTGAACGAATGCATTTAAGCGAGAGATATTTTAATAAATTCTGCTCATTCAGATGCTTGCTTGCTTCTTGCTACATGTTTCTTATCTCCTTTGCTTTCACGTGCCTCTCTCTCTCTCTCTCTCTCTCTCTCTCTCTCTCTCTCTCTCTCTCTCTCTCTCTCTCTCTCTCTCTCTCTCTCTGCCTCTCCCACGTGGACAGACCCACAAGGACAATTTGTCTCAACTCTTCACAGAAAAAAAAATGTACGCTGGGAGGGTCCTGATGGCTGTGATAACCCGGTGCTCCGTCCTCCGCCGTCCTGCTCCATAATTCATGCCACCCCCTGCCCTGCCTCACCCTGCCCCCTCACCCTCCCCATCAGGTCACCCATGGACAGACCCCTACTCCTATATCCCCCCTCCCTCACTCTACCTCCCTCCTACAGCTCACCCATGGACCTACCCCTCCTCCTACATCCTCCACACCCTCCTACACAACCCTCCCTCACCTCCACCAACCTCCCATGCCTTGCTTCCACTGTTCCTTGCCTCCCATCACCCTCCCATCGCTCACCCATTCCTCCGTGTCCTGCCTAGCCTGCCCTCTCTTCCAGACTGACTAAGTGCACCCTGCCTCCCCCCACTCCAGTCACTCTTCAGTCACACTAGTCACACTCCAGTTTCCTTTTTCAGACCAATATCTTATTCCATTCCAGGTTATTCCAGTTCAGTAAATGTTCCGGAACTTGTCTCTCCAGCCCTCTGCCTTCTTGTCTTCTTTCCTATGCATGTCTCCTCTCCTCTCCTCTCTCTCTCTCTCTCTCTCTCTCTCTCTCTCTCTCTCTCTCTCTCTCTCTCTCTATTTCTATCTCCTCCGTCATTCCTGATTGGGTGTACCTGCCGCTCTCTCGTCTCGCTCTTATCTCTCTCTTTTATTTACTGGTGTATCTATCTATCCACTTTCCACTTATATATCAGTCTTAGTCAAGAGGAACGCCGCCGCCACCACCACCACCACCTCCACCATCACCACCACCACCACCACCACCACCATAAAGATGCTACTCGTATTTATTCTATTCTAGTTTTATTATTCTACTGTTTACTTTATTCTAAGTTTATTATCTTATCCTATTCCAGCCCCTCTCTTTATTCTAGTGATTTATTCTATTCGTATTACAGTGCTTATTTTGGTTATTATATTAGTTATCTTATTAGGGGTTTATGTTTATCTTATTCCATCTCGTTTTGTTTATCCCATTCCAGTTTTATTGTTTAATTGATTCCAGATTCTGTTATTCACTCTGTTCCAGCCCTATCATCATTCCGTTCCAGTCCTACTATTCATCATATTCCAGTCTTCTTGCAATCC
>NC_087162.1:24172947-24180447 GCF_035594125.1 Scylla paramamosain | reverse complement strand
AAAGTTGAATGTAGAGAAAGTGTAAGACGTTCCAAGGAATTCGTCTATAAAATAACATCAAATTGCTGAAGGAAGACTGTTATTGTTAAGCTTATATTAACAAAATAATCCCAAGCTTGCACAAGATATAAAGTCGATATGTGGGAGGCGTTGAGTTGCCAAGACCAGAGAAGTGATGTGTAAATAACAGTCGTCTTAATAGGAGGAAAAAATTAAGGACAAGAGATGAGATGAGTCTGACTTGATCGACTGACTGGACGAGTTTTTGTGGGTGGCATCCGCTGCTGGTGGGACGATAAATCATTGGGTAATTAATTGTGGTTCCTGGGATGAGATAAAGGGTAAATGCAGGGCAAAAAAAAAAAAAAAAAAACGTGTAAAGTCTCTCCCGTCTAAGTGTAAGCTCGTGTCATCCCGCAGTGGCATTGTGCTTGACTGTCTGTCCACGCCTGGGAGAGTCTCATTCGGTAGCTTAGTAACAGCACAACATACTCGCTTCCCCTGTTCAACTTTTTCCTCAATCTTAGCTTCTTCGGTTTATTGATGACCTTACACAACTTGACGGCTGACTGACGCTAAGGACATCACAGGACTTAACATTGCAGGAGGTGAGTGAGTGAGGGTGAGGGAAGTTACTCGGTTTCTGACAGTTATCTCTGTACATGATGTTGTCTTTGCTTGATGTTAAACCTGATATCGTGCCCACGCCTGACTTAATCTTGGTCGGCAGGTAACACAACATACTCGCTTTCCCTGTTCAACTTTTTCCCTTAATCTTAAGTCCTTTGGTGTACTGATAACCCTAAACAATTCGACGGCTGACTGACAATAAGATCACAGGAATTGAGATTGAGGGAAAGTGATCTTGTGCAGATAAGTGGGGGAGGTTATTCGATTTCTGACCACTACTATTATCTCTGCACATGATACTGTCTGTGTTTGCTAAACCTGATATATATCTTGTCCGCACTTCGTATGGTCTTTGTAGCTGCCCGGAGGCAGCTAAAGGATTTTAGACCCACACGGTGACGTGAGTCGTTTATTGCATTCGGTCAAACCTGAAGACATATAATAAACATGAGACGTGCGTAGCACTACTAACCATTACATACTGTATCAAAACCATTACATACTGTATCAACATAATGCATCACTAATCAAGGATTATGCTAATTAGGGCAATCAACCCCTCGTAATACAGATGTGGAACTCACGTGTTTGGGGTCTTAAGGAGGCTTGTCACCAAGCAACACCTGCGTCTGTATTGTAGTGGTCTGATCGTTTCTGGAGTAGTCACACTCTAATTCGGTGGCGGTACAAAGGAATCTGCCCCTCTGGGCTTCGTCCCTGCTGGCCTATCTTATTCTACAGTCACTTCTAAACCTCTTGCTGGCTAGAAAATGGAAAGTGTATTGTCTCAATAATTTTTTTCTTTCCTGTAGGTGCCTGGCAAGACCGTGTTGTGTCTCCAGAGTTGTCAGTTGTTGTATACCGCAAAAAAAAAAAAAAAGATACTCCCGTTTCGAAATTGGTACATCTCTGCAACCACGAACCAACCATGGATAAAACTCCTACCATTTCAAAAGGTGAATATTTGAAACTTTGTTTCCCGCCTTTTCAAATGTCAGAGTTTTATTCATAGTATACTCGTGACTGCAGAGATTTAGTAATTTCAAATCGGGTTCATATTTTTTTAAACACCTTTTCACAGACTACAGAGATAATTAGATTCTTATGGATGGATTCTTTTTTCAATCGATGATACAGAATCCTTAAGCAGTCACCAGAACTTTGAAAACCTTTGAAAATTCCAATACCTCCCACTCATACCAGCTGAAGTCGTGATAAGGAACATAAGCGTCTACGAATATGGATCTTACGCTCACGAGACGCCACACTGGTTAGGTTAATGCACGTCTGATCCATCACAACACAAAAGACCGCAAAGGTTCACCAGCCGGCCTACACAAAGCGACTCCTGGGAAATTAATACCTAGTCTCCTCCTCATCCACTTACATATCAATCTCATTCTTCTTATAGATCCATCTAATTTTTATCTTCAAGCTTTCTCTCGTTTCTTTGAACTCTCTAGCAACCTATCTCCAGTGCATGTTTTTATTTTATTCATTTATTTTATTTTACTTTACTTTTGTTCAATTTAAATATCTACATGCGAGCCAGTTCTCAATTCGAAGCCCTATGTGAGTCACTCCTTAATTCGAACCCAGTTGTATAAGCCAATCTTCAACTTGAACCCAGCAAGTCGAACCTAAACAACCAATCTTCAACATGAACCCCCAACCATTTCGCCCAAGCAATAGGTCAACTTTGAATTCTAATCTAACCCACACAACTCGAACTTAAGAGACCAATCCCCAATTCGAACCCTTGTAACACGCCTACCCCCAATATGAACCCTTAATAGATCCCTCCATATAACGCATCTCACTTCCTCCTCTCTAACCCCATCACGCGACTCCTCCACTCTTATACACAGCTTCCATCACCACATCTGCGTCTTTCCCGTGCATATCCTTGGCCTGCCACGTGACTATGAGGAGAGGAGAGGAGAGGAGGAGGGGTACTGGGGAGGGTGAGCACGGCGGCTTGGCTTGGCTGTGGTCAGGCTGGACGAAGAGGTCACGAGGAGCGAGGATGCGGTCTGGTTTTGTAAGGGTATTATTTTTATATGGAGGTAAAGACATGGTTTCTCTCCGACACGTGGACAAAGTGAGTGATGTGTTGATTAAATGGATTAACTTCCCTCACCACAGAGATTACCGTGAAGTACCGCGTCTGAGGGAAACTGTGATTATGTCAGGGTACTCAAGGTGAATGGAAGTAAGAGTTATGTAGGAATAATCAACACGAAATAGTAAAAGGTAACTGATACTTTTTCCGCTGGGGACGTCTCTGTTAACATTGAGGTCACTGTATTAAACTATTTGGATGGACATTAAAAAGAAAAAAAAAATTCACCTTTGCCAGGCTACAGAAGAGCGTATTTGAGACAGTACGTAAAAATATCTTGAAAATTATAGTTGGCTATGAGAAAGAACGATTAGCAGCGAAAGATTTAAGATGGAAAGTGTCTTGTGAAATTTGATCTATTTAAGAGTATACAATAAGAAGATAGATAAGAGAAATAAGAATAAGTCACCGCGAAATAATGCAGAAGCGAGCAGCTGTCACGGAGAATGACACGCAAAGAGAAACAGCCACGCGAATGATGAGAGAGAGAGAGAGAGAGAGAGAGAGAGAGAGAGAGAGAGAGAGAGAGAGAGAGAGAGAGAGAGAGAAACACAAACAAGGTAGACTGAAACAAGCCGGCAGACACATCCCTGCATAACACGCAAATACACCTACATATACCCACCTGTCATTCCCTTTCATAAATTCACCTGTTTACTTAAATTCCCACATCAACCAACAACCTTACCACTTGAACCTCCTATAGTCATCAACCAATTTACTCACCAACCAACATCTTATAACCATACTCATAACTAAAACACGGAACCTAAGAAGGAAGCAAACGAATCGCAGAAAGGAGGAATAAAGTACAGGGAAAAGAGAGAAGAAAATGTGGGGGGAGAGAAGAGGGAAGGGGCAGAGGATATGAGGAGGCTGGGAGGGTAAAGAGCAGTTTCAAATTCATCCTGTTTCGTCCTAATCTGCCCCCAGCGCGGCTTCTGCAGACGATGAAGACGATGCTTACATAAATTGTGGTGGCGGCAGGAGGAGGAGGAGGAGGAGGAGGAGGAGGAGGAGGAGGAGGAGGAGGTGGTGGTAAGGAGATATTACAGAAAGGAAAGAGTAAAAGGAGAGAGGAAAAGAAAGGAATTTAAAGGAAGAGAGATGGAGAGAGAACGGAGGAAGTGATGTTTAAGAGGAAAAGGAAGAGAAGATAAAATAAAAGAGATGAATGGGAGAGAAAGGAGGGAATAGAAAGTAAATAAAAAGATAAAGGAATGGAAATAAGGATTAAAAAAAGAGGGAAAAAACAGGAAAAATGAAGAAAATAGAAACATAAAAGGAGGGAAAAAAAGAGAAAGTACGTACGAGAGAATATGAAAGAAAAGAAGAAGAAAAGGCAAGAGAGAGAGAATAAACATCGAGGTGGGAAGAGATGAAGGGGAAGAGATAGAGGGGAGGAGAGAGAAGTGAGGGAGAGGGAGGGAGGGAGTAGGGGGAGGGGGAGGGGGAGGCCTCTAAATAATCTGAAATAAACTCTTAATGGTTTTGGTTATCTGAGAGGATCTGTTGCCGCCGCCCCCTCCTCCCCCATCCTCCCATACCCTCCTCCCCCTCGGCTCCCTCCCCAACCACAAGCTTTTGGGCCACGGAACCACAACTGGGGGGAGGGGGGAGTGATTAAGCTTCTCGGCTGTTATGTGTGTGTGAGAGAGAGAGAGAGAGAGAGAGAGAGAGAGAGAGAGAGAGAGAGAGAGAGAGAGAGAGAGAGAGAGAGAGAGAGAGAGAGAGAATGGAAATTAATGTAGCGAAGGAAATTACGTAAAAACTATGGAATCTTTATGAAAGTATAAAAAGGGGGAGATGAAGAAATAAGAAATAAATGAAATCAATGTTAATATAAAGCATGTCTATAGTTTTATTAGTAATCAATCAGTTTAGTTTCCTTTATATATTTCATTCATATTCCTTTTCATCTATTTATTTACCTCTTAATTCGTCATTATCCTTCATTTAATTTCATTAGTTTTATCCTTTTTACCCATCCACTTACGTATTCTTAACCTTTTCTTTCATCTTCTACTTATGTATTTTTTTGTTTTAATTTGTTTTCTATTCATTTTTTATCTTATTTTAAAATTTTATTTACCTACTCATGTATTTACTTTTTCATCTGTTCTATTCATCTTTTACTTATTAATCCAGTTATATATATTCGTTTATTTATCCATTTATGTAAGTATTCTTAACCTTTATTCTATTCACTTATTTACCTGTGTATTCTTTATTTTTTTTACATAATATCTGGTATTTAACTAGTAGAGGTATTGGCGGATCAGAGAAAAAGGAAAGGAATACGATCGTTTAACACTGTACTTCCCTCTACTCTTAAGTTTCATATTCACTACGGACAAGGAAAAGTGGTACGGGTATTCTCTACCGTCTCAATTACATCCACATGCACTTCCCGCCACAGCGTCTCTGTCACTTATTCATAAACACTCTTCTGCCATAAGGACTGTTTTTCAAAGGCTACAGAGAAAATAAGTAAGATTTTCAAAGGTAACAGAGACTAGCAGGGGAGTTTTCAAAGCCTATAGTGGGTCACAGAGAGGAGTAGAGTGATTTCAAAAGGCTACAGAGGAAATTAGAGGGATTTGAAGACCACAGAGATAACTGATCGGATTTTCACTGATGTTTTTTCCCATTGGAGATGCAAAATCCTTGTTAAGCCCTCGAGAATAATAAAAAAAAAAAAAACCTTGAAAACCCCCAGTAACTTCCAGTCGAACCTGTTAAAATGTAAGAGACAGGATTACGGCAGCTTTAAGGGGTAGGTTCCTTCTATCATATTCTGAAACACTTCTGCGCCGCACCTCCACTACACTCAAAAGACTCTAGTTGAAGTGACACGGATTTTTAGGGTATTTGATTTTTGTGAATGTGTTCTAGTGACAGATTAACAAGAATTCTACATTATTAACACGAAAACCACTCGAAGACCCAGCTAATCATCTGGGGCCTTTGAAAATAGCCGTCGTGGGAGAACAAAGCGTTTCAGAATACAAGTCTAGCTCTTTTACTACCATAGTCGTATTTTAGTAACATTTAGAGCAATATAGAAATATGGCTGGCATGCACAGATAGACTAAAGAGAGATTAAAAGACTGATTTTGCATCTTCCACGCTACATGAATATTTAACATGCTTTAATACAAAAATAAGGATCTGAAAAGTTGTATGGGATTATGGGAGAAGAATATCTGAAAGGGCTAGTATCCAAAAGAACACCCTTGAAAATCCTCAGTAATTTCCAATGGAGCTTGTTAAAATGTAGGAGACAGGAGTGACGGAAGCTGTAGATGGTCTGGCCTTTGTCTCAACACGCGGGGATTGGACACATAGCTGAGGCAAGAAAGGAGTCACTTGAGAATGACGGTGACGTATTCTCTAGATGGGTTTTCCTATTGGCCTCATAACGCAGGTATTTCCCAGTATTAATTATGCCGCCGTGGAGGTCCTGGGGTGTTCCGGCTTCCTCGTGGCGCTACGTCGAGATGCTGCGCTGGTGAATACTTGCAGGTGAAAGAAACTGTATGCCTTAGATTTAGTTTAGTCTTAAGTGCGGTGGGAAAAATTGTATTCCGGTGAAAAATGTGTGTCATTAAACCGTTCTTTCAATCAAGGTAGTGAAATACATATAATTCCTTTTTTTTTTTTCTATTTAATGTGGTGGATGATCATATTCCTGAATTATATATATGACAGCCACTACACTGTTCTTTCCATCCCGGTAATGAAACATGCATAAATTCCGTTGTTTCCTATCAGTACGTTCTTAACTACTATGATAACAAATATAATAGTCGTCAATATATAAACGTGTTCCTCTAAAAAAATATTATAACCATTAAACTATTCTTTCTATGCCAGCAAGAAAATATATGCATGTCCATTTTTTCTGTTAGTGCATTAGTGTGTGGATATTCTGTCATCGTGGGTGAAAACTGCTAATCTTGTTTTGAAAAGAAGCAACAACCATTAAATTATTCCATCCTGTGAAGAAATATAACGGCAAACAACCTCTTTTCTTTATCTTGGTAAGGGAAAACACACAAGTTCATGTTTTTTTCTAATCTTCTTCAGGAAAATTAATCTACTATTTTATTCCTTCAGCATCAATGTATTCCTTCTATTCCCTTCCGTAAATATCTTTTTAATTCTGCAAAGAAAAAAAAACCAGCAATAATAATAAACCTATCCTTTCTATTCCCTCAAAAACATGAAGTAATCAATTCTTTTCACACCACTTCAAGATACACATTGATTCAAGACACATACATTCATCAATCACGAACGCAAATTATGAAAAAAAAAATAATAAAAATCAACACTCGATGGTAGAAAAAGGGAGATTATTAGATACACACGTGAGGAAGATAATTAGGGAAGAAAGGAAATGTGCTAGATGGGGAGGAAGGTAATGAGGGGGAGGGGCGAGGATTAGTGATGGGGGATGGGGAGAGAGTCATTAGTGAGGCCCCCAGTGGAGTATTCATATGTACTCATCCCTGGCTCTCATCTACTCTCTCCCCCCCACACCACACCCCACTTCTCGTTTTCTATGCAAATTTCATGTTCTATTTCCCGTGGTAATTTGGGGTTAATGGTATGTTGGTTTTAATTTCAATTTTTTTTTTTATGTATCTTTGTCAGTACTTTTCATTTAATGTCGAGTGTAGTGAATCTCTCTATGTTTACAGGTCAGAGAAGGTAGTAGTAATGGTGGCGGTGTGATGGTGGTA
>NC_087162.1:24162947-24167947 GCF_035594125.1 Scylla paramamosain | reverse complement strand
TCCCCACCATTTCTTTCATAATTTTTCTCTATCTCTTCTCTTACTGTTCCTTTCGTGCCTTCCTCTAACTAACACGAATTTTATCTTTATTTTCCCTTGCACTTCCTCTTCGTCTCTTCCTCTAAAAAATTCCAGTTATCTCCATCACCCCCCTGTTACATCTACCCACAATCCCCTTCTCGCCGCAGCTACTCCCTATAGAAAGTGGTACGGTGATATTTAGCAGCAGATGCCAAACAGCCGCCGAAGTGAGACCAGTAGACGGCACACACACCGCATTTCATGAAAGCATTGCGTGTGTCAGTCGAGAATTCCAGCCTGCATTATTTATTTCCAGGCATTTCTCCCTATCTCTCTTATCTCCCGGCTCAAGTACTTAGCCGCCGCACTGCTCGTCTGTCTTCCTGTCTGTTCGTTCCTGCTCCTCTTTTTCTCTCCCGTCTTTTATTTTTATTTTATTTTTTTTCTGTCTTTTTTTATTCTCTCCCGCGGTTTTGTTTTTGCAGCGTGTCGTCGTTTTCCTTTCTCTCCCGTTTTCTGTTCCTGTTCATTTTGGTTCGTTTTCTTTGTCTTGTTCCTCTGTTTCTCTCTGTGTCTGTCTGTTCCTCTGCTTCTGTCTCTGTGTCTCTTTCTCTTTTCCTCGCTGTTTCCTCTGACTTTCATGAGAGAGAGAGAGAGAGAGAGAGAGAGAGAGAGAGAGAGAGAGAGAGAGAGAGAGAGAGAGAGAGAGAGAGAGAGAGAGAGAGAGAGAGAGAGAGAGAGAGAGAGAGACGAGCAGGATAAAAAAAACTTCAAAATTTTAATCCAGCACACGAATCCCGCTTCCCCTCTTGTTCCCCTCCCTTTCCCCCTTCCACCTTCCCATCCCACCCCCTTTCTCCCTTCCCCTCCCTCTCCCCACCTCTTCCTCCCGTATGAAGATAAAATGGCGGCTTTCTATCACGTTTTCTGAGTAACCTGACCCCCCCATGTGTACTTCACCTAGAGGAAGAGGAAGAGGAGGAGGAGTAGGAGGAGGAGGCGAGGTATTCAATTTGTGTCACGCATGTATGGGGGTGACGAAGGAGAGGAGAAGAGGAAGGATGAGAAATAGATTTGGGAGGGTGGGAGAGAGGTGGATGGGAGAGGAGGGAAGGGGAGTAAAGGGAGGAGAGGGAAATAGGTAAGGGGGGAGAGGAGGGGAGGGTGAAGAAAAGGAGAGAAGGACGGGAAACGAAAAATGAGAGAGGAAGGAAAATGGGGAGGAGAGAAGAAGGAAGATGAAAGAGAGGGAGGGAGAAGGGAAAAACGGAGAGAGAGAGAGAGAGAGAGAGAGAGAGAGAGAGAGAGAGAGAGAGAGAGAGAGAGAGAGAGAGAGAGAGAGAGAGAGAGAGAGAGAGAGAGAGAAACTTAATATAGTAGTAATGTTAATGATTAGTATTTATTATTGCAACACCTATTACAAAAGACAATTTAATGTCCATAGTATCCTGAGTTTAATCCATCAATAGCATACTTCTTCAATTGCACCAAGATGGACATTGTAAACATTTCAGTGTGTTGCTATGTAAATTATTCGGGTCAATATGATTAACTAACTAACTAACAGGAAGCTGATGCCACCTGACCACCCTCCACTAGCATGACCTTCCCATGCCCTGCCCTCCTCGCACACCTGGGGAGGCCGAGGGAAGGCAGGGTGCGGGTGACAGGTGATGGCAAGCAGGACTCATCTGTAGGGAAATTGACTTGCCAGGATAAATTCAATGGGAAGGTTTTGTTTTCCCACGAAATTTTCCGCTTGACTTGCTATACGTTAGGATGAGAAATGTGTTTGTTATTTTATTTATTATTATTATTTTTTTTTTAACGTAACTAGCCAAAGTGATAAAATATAGGAAAAATAATCTTATTCAACTTTATATTTCCAAAAACGTCAAAGAAAAGTAAAAATAAAGCAAAAAAGTAAATTAAAATGAATGATTAGATTGATAAATTGATAAACAAATAAAATAAAATTAATTAATGTAGGACTAGCCAATTTAGTTCCGTATATTTCTTGATACACCCTTCTGAAAATTATTTTAATCGCGAGAGAGAGAGAGAGAGAGAGAGAGAGAGAGAGAGAGAGAGAGAGAGAGAGAGAGAGAGAGAGAGAGAGAGAGAGAGAGAGAGAGAGAGAGAGAGAGAGAGAAACAGGTAGAGAGCCCAGGAGTTTATCTTTATCTATCTATCTATCTATCTTCGGCCTCCTGTGGCATGTAGTACTTTCTAGAAATCGTCTATGGATTTATACTCATTCACTTATTCATGTCTAGCCAGCCATTATACACCAGCTGATGGTCTCGATAGAAGCTCAGCACAATCTCCTAACATGCACGTTCTTCTCTCTTCCCGCAACATTATCGTTTATACACAGATCTTTATTCTCCTCCTCTTGGTGTTTCAATATTTTGCAATACTAAACATTAAAACCGTGTTAGGCATAGAAAAAAAAAAAAAAGAACAATCAGTTTCATTTAAAATAGAGACTTTTGAGTTTACGTGCATCACACACCATATACACACAAAAAAAAATCGAAGTATTTATTTATTCTTATTCCCATCTTTCCGGCCATTATACAACAGCTAATGGTCTCGACACAACCTTGGTTCTCGTAACATAAACGTACCCACTTCTCTCTCTCTCTCTCTCCCTCCACGCATTATCATTTCTCCACATATTTGATCTTCCTCTCTTTTCCTCCTCTTGGACTTTTCTCTCTTTACGAAACCCTCGCGTGTCGCCGCCGTGTCCCCGCGCAGCGCATTCCCTCCATTCCGCCCAGACTTAACGGGGAGGGAGTCGCCTACTTGTAAATGATAATGACGATGATAATGGCAAAAAAAATATAATGCTTTATCATCTGTACGCATAATATAACAATTTTTATTATATCTCTTCTCGTTCCCGACTGACCCAAAAGCGAGAGAGAAGAAACACACATATACACACACATAAATGGAGGTGTGTGTGTGTGTGTGTGTGTGTGTGTGTGTGTGTGTGTGTGTGTGTGTGTGTGTGTGTGTGTGTGTGTGTGTGTGTGTGTGTGTGTGTGTGTGTGTGTGTGTGGTGAAGCGAAGAGAGAACGGGAAGAACAGGAGTGAGGGAAAAGAGAGTGTGGAGGGTAGTGGAAAGGCAGGGAGAATGAGAAGAGAAGGGAGGCAAGGAGAAAGGGAAAAGAGAAGGAATGAAGAGAGATGGAGGATGGGAGGCAAAGAGAGAAAAGAGAAGGAAAATTGGAAAGTGGAGGAAAGGAGAGAGAGAGAGAGAGAGAGAGAGAGAGAGAGAGAGAGAGAGAGAGAGAGAGAGAGAGAGAGAGAGAGAGAGAGAGAGAGAGAGAGAGAGTCAAGGAAGGGAAGAACCACAAGAACTAAACAGGCTTCACTAACGCATAACTCACGAGGCCACAACGCAATAAGCTCACGTTCCCGAGGGCCTGGGATCACTGGGTTGCCACGGGGGTCAGGGGGCGGCTGCGTGTGTCGCCCTCGAGACCGTCGGGGCGCCACACTCCTGCAGAAGGGGAGGGAGGGAGGGGGGAGGGCGAAGGGCGAGAGGGGTTAAAGAAAAGAACTGGTAATGATGATGTTAAGGAGAAATGTTGAGTGTGTTTTGGACTCGTGATGTGGGTAGTGATGAGGTTTGTGTGTGTGTGTGTGTGTGTGTGTGTGTGTGTGTGTGTGTGTGTGTGTGTGTGTGTGTGTGTGTGTGTGTGTGTGTGTTGGGTGGGACGATTTTATTTTACGGATGTTGTTTCTGAACTTTTGCCTTCCTTTTCCTCTTCTTTTGCCTCTTTTTCTTTTTTTTTTCTTTTTCTTCTTCCTTCTCCAAAACTGCCATGGAAGGTGTTCGTTTGTTTGGTTGATCTATGTAATTGTGTGTAATCCTCCTCTTCCACTTCTTCCTATTGTTCTTGTTTTTCTTGTTCTCGTTTTTCTTCTACTTCTTCTTCCTCGTCCCCATATTTGATGTTCCTTTTCTTCTTTGTTACCATTCTTGCCACTCACTCTTCCGATCATCATCATCATCATCATCATCATCATCATCATCATCATCATCATCATTATGGAACATGTAGACTCCGAAACGTCGCATTCTAGATATATATTCAAACCCTAGTCTTGATCTCCATTATCATTATTACCATTATCATCATCATTATCATCCCTTTCTAGTTAATGAATTTCAACACCTCCTTCTTTGTCCTATTTGTTTTATTCTGCATTATTTAACTCCTCAGATTCATCCTTGCTCCATTACCTCCACTACTAAGACTGCCATCCCTATTATCATCTCTTCAATGTTTCCCTTATCCATCTTCCTTTACTTTTCTCTCTCCCCCTTTCTTCTCCCTCCAGCCTTTAAAACCACCATTATTACTACCACCATTATCAATACGCCAACGCATTAAATACAAAAAACAGGTCATTTTACCTCGTGTTACACTGACCTTATTTGGTTTAATGAGGTGGTGTGGTCACGTGTCCGGCAACTAGAGAAGGGAAGATGATTTAGAGAACGGGAGGAGGAGGAGGAGGAGGAGGAGGAGGAGGAGGAGGAGGAGGAGGAGGGAGGGGAATGCGCAGTAGGGGAAAGGTCCTTGCTATCAGTACACCAGATGCCCTGCCACTTAACACACACGTACACACACACACACAAAGGAAGAAGTGTTGTGGAGTGTTGTGTTCAAGGGAGAGGTCAATGTGAGGGATGAGAAGGGAGGTAGGAACTATCAAGGCACTTCGGTCCTTATCAAACACAAACAGGAGGATCGGTGCGTGTATGAAGGGATTTGAAACTTTATAAAGAGGATTGGCACGCGTATATATAGACGATTTGAATGTAGTGTGAAATGGAATGCTTGAAAAGAGATCAGAATACGTAAAAAAAAAAAAAATCAATGAGAGAAAGTAGAGCGAATATGAGAAGGAGATATGGAGAGGAAAAAGGTAAAAAGAGATAGAGGGAATTGGATATA
>NC_087162.1:24135447-24152947 GCF_035594125.1 Scylla paramamosain | reverse complement strand
TTCGTTTATCTATTCCTTTTCTATTCCTTTCTTTCCTTACTCTCTTTACCTTCCTCATCACTTATGCTTTCGTTTTATTTTCTTCTCTTTTTGATCCCTTTATTTATTCTCTCTTGTCCTTCCTCATCACTAATCCTTTCGTTTCTTCTCTGCCTTCATCCCTTTCACTTTTTATGTGGATAGCTGGTAGAAAGGACTACTGGAGTGTGGTGATGTGGAGGAGGAAGGTGACGAGAGAGAGAGAGAGAGAGAGAGAGAGAGAGAGAGAGAGAGAGAGAGAGAGAGAGAGAGAGAGAGAGAGAGAGAGAGAGAGAGAGAGAGAGAGAGATACACAAACACACAGAGCTCTCACTTGATCATTGCGTGCGTGTGTGTGTGTGTGTGTGTGTGTGTGTGTGTGTGTGTGTGTGTGTGTGTGTGTGTGTGTGTGTGTGTGTGTGTGTGTGTGTTTATATGTATGTGCACATCTATTCTTGCGTGTGAAAGGCGATGTCTACACAGCACTTACGGATGAATGCCACACACACACACGCACACATACACACACATACACACACACGCACACACACACACACACACATACGTGCATGATTGATACGTGAAATCTGAAAATCTGAACCACAAGGTCGCTATGACACACACACACACACACACACACACACACACACACACACACACGTCTTATATTGAGTAATCTCGAAAATACAGGAATTAGAACGTGTGTGAGTGAGTGCGTGCGTGAGTGGATGCGTGAGTGCTTGAGTGCGTGCGTGCGTATCTATTTATGTAAGTACCACCTAAGACACACACACACACGCACACTCACACACACACACACACACATACACAGAGAAAGGAAGACACAAGCACAGACACACACACACACACAGAGACACAGGCACAGACACACACACAGACACACACACACACACACACACACACACACACACAGATAGTGAAGTGACTGTGAAAAGTTCGATAGTTTTTATATGAAGTAACATTTAAGGAAATCACTCACATATAACGGTGGCTTTTCTTGCTTACTTAGGGGAACATGGAGGAGGAGGAGGAGGAGGAGGAGGAGGAGGAGGAGGAAGAGAAATGGGAGTTGACATGACAGGGAGATAAGAGAAAGGAAGAGGAAGAGGAAGATAGAGGAGGAGGGAGCGGAAGTCAAAGAGGAGATAAAGGAGAATACAATGTGAAATAATAATAAAGGAAAATAAAAGAAAATAATAAAAAGGAAAGGAGGAAAAGAAATCAAGAGTGCAGGAGAAAAGAAATGGAGGTGAGAGGAAAGAAGGTGCAAGGGAGAAGAAAGAAGGTTTAGTGGAAATAAAAATGAATGAGGTAAGAAAGAGTGGTCGGAGAAAAGAAAAAAAAAGGAAGATGGTTGAATAAGAAAAGTAAGAAAGAAACAAGGAAACAAGAAAATGAACGAAGAAGCAGGATGAAAATGGTGTAGAGAGAGAGAGAGAGAGAGAGAGAGAGAGAGAGAGAGAGAGAGAGAGAGAGAGAGAGAGAGAGAAAACAGATTTTAGAGGAAAATGTCATGGCCACTGTTGTACCGTGGAGCATCACCCCCCACTCTCACTCTCTCTCTCTCTCTCTCTCTCTCTCTCTCTCTCTCTCTCTCTCTCTGATAAAATTCATCATAAGCAAAAATCTGTGTAATCATCACTCGAGAGAGAGAGAGAGAGAGAGAGAGAGAGAGAGAGAGAGAGAGAGAGAGAGAGAGAGAGAGAGGAAGCAGCTTATCGCTCTACTGCAGTTTTAATCTGTCTTCTATTTCGTCTCCCGCTCCTCCACTTTCACCTTCCTCTCTGCATTTCCGCCTCACTTTCTGCTACTTGGTCTCCCCCACTCCCCTTAACCTGTCTCCTCCCCCACCTCCCCCCTCCTTCCCCCACCCTTTCCCCTGTCTTCTCCCTCACCCCCTCCACTCACCTGTCTATTCCCACACCCCCGCTACCCACCTGGTACCAGAACCTTACTGCGGCAGGTCAGCGGCAGCCTTCTCATCTATACAGACAGCCTAATCATTGCACAGGGTCACAGTAGGGCGAGGCGGTCACAGTAAGGCAGGATGGAGGGAGTCACAGTAAAAGGGGGTACAGCACGGCTCAGTATGGATGGTATCATAGTGAGCTTGGGTGAGGGTAGGGATCATAGAAGGGTGAGTGGGGGAGGGTGGAGGTGGTCACAGTGGAGCTATGGGCGGGGGTGGGGGGGCATCACGGTGTTACAGGCTGTGGTTGGGTCTGGCTAGCCTTGATTAACCTTATGAAATTGATTTAACAGAACACCACCTTTACCTGACCTAACTATAATTTAAGAGAGCTTAGATTTGTGCAGTTTCGTTGAAAAAAGTAAAAGTTTAACTCTCTGGCAATAGTGTAGTTTGTTATATATAGTTTTGATTAAGAAATGGATGCCTGACACTGCACTAACCTAACCTAATGTAACTAGTATAACACTGTTCAAAGTTTAATTCACCGGAAACACCGTAATCTACTGTCTTTCCTGCTCCGTGAAATGGGATTCTAACACTAACTTACCCGAATTCAACAGCATCGACTACTGCGATATCTTTAAAAGTTCAGCTCATTTGGAACTGCAGAACTTATCATGGTCTTAATCAACATAATGAAACGAACTTTTAAAACAACACAACCAGAGAGAGAGAGAGAGAGAGAGAGAGAGAGAGAGAGAGAGAGAGAGAGAGAGAGAGAGAGAAAAGAGAGGAATCCATTCACAACACCGGTCCAATAAGAAAAAGAAGAATCCGAAGTGCTGGACAATTTATTAAACATACGTATAAAATCTTCAATACACCAGGTTTCATCTACGTAGTTCAGTGCCAGTTCACGTGCCCGGCTCAGCGTGACTTCATTAACGAGTCTAACCTTTACTGTGTGACTTTACGTAAATATCTCGATCTATTTGCTCACTTTTACTCCCACTTTTTTAAAACGCTGGTGTGGTTCATAATCTGATCAAATACAAGGTGAAGCGAATATTTCCGTGACAAGGCGAGTGAAGTAAGTGTTTCAGCAAAAGTAGGGCGATTTAAGCATGCAGTAAGTAGCGAGATTATGGCAGATATTTAAGTAGTGGGATTACAGTAGCAGTTTAAGCATATGTAAAAAGAAATAAGAAGTGATATTTAAGTGGGAATGAAAGTACAATCAACTAGCGAATATAAAGTATGAATCTGAGTAAAATATAAGTAACCAGATTTACTAAGTAGCAGCTGAAGTAAGTATAGTGACGGTGAAGTGGTAATCTAAATAGCACAATGTTAAGAAGAGGCTTTGAAGGGGTAATTAAAGTATAATAGACGTTGTGTAGGGCAAGGGTAAGGTGAGGTGAGGTTAAGTTAGATAAGGTTAGATAAGATTAGGAGAGAGAGAGAGAGAGAGAGAGAGAGAGAGAGAGAGAGAGAGAGAGAGAGAGAGAGAGAGAGAGAGAGAGAGAGAGAGAGAGAGAGAGAGAGAGAGAGAGAGAGAATGACAATACAAGTGCAAGCAAGTAACGAAATAAAAGTGATACGTAAAATTTTAAGTAGCCATCCAAGCACAATTTGACTTTTTTAAGTAATGAGTGTTTAAGTAGAATTTGAAGGAGTGGTTTAAGAATTTGAGGAGTGGGTTCTAAGTAATGATGTATTATTTAAGTAACGATGGGTTAATTAAGCTACAAGTGGTTATTTAAGTGGCGTTTGTAAGTAATGATTTCAAGATATTTTAAGTGGTTTGTAAAGTGGGGTTGTTTCAGTAAAATTCTAAGTACGATTTGAGAACCATTCAGGAAGCGGTCCAAGCAATATAATCTTATGTAGCAATTTACGCAGTACTTCCAAGTCCCTGCGTCTTGGGGGTGACCTATCCACGCTGAGTAGGTCAAAGCTCGTTCTAATTTACCTGCAATCGACCTTGAGTGTGGAAATGAGAAAATTAACAAACATACATTAAAAACTCAAGGTGCATTTTTTTTTTTGTCTTGAAGGATCTGACCTTTATTATTATTATTATTATTATTATTATTATTATTATTATTATTATTATTATTACTATTACCATCATTATTGCAGTGTATTTTGCGTTATTGCTAGTAACTGCTTCTGTTGCTACCTGTCTATTATATATATATTACAACGCTAATGAAGAAATATACAAGACAGCTTCTCTCTCTCTCTCTCTCTCTCTCTCTCTCTCTCTCTCTCTCTTTGTGAGAGAGAGAGAGAGAGAGAGAGAGAGAGAGAGAGAGAGAGAGAGAGAGCGAGCAAGCGACGACACCCACTCATCCCCCACCCCCACCATCACCACCATAACCACCATCATGACCATCACCACCACCACCACCACCCCGGAATGCGGCGCCGTTTGGGGACCTCTAGCATTCACAACAATCCTTAGTGGAACCTTAAAGAGAAAGATCACAGCAGCCCTAACCTTTCCTGCCGGTGTTCCAAATAATGGGAGCGGTCTTCAGTTAACATTGAGACCTCGCGTGGCATTTTTACTCCAATATTATCATGTAGAGAATTGAGAATGTTATGTTTTCTTTCCTCTTTCTTTGTTTTTCCCCCCGCATGTTTCCTTTTTCCTCCCTTCTTTCGTTTTCCTTCTTTTCTTCTCTTCTCTTTGTTATCTGATGTTCTAAGGAAGTTTATTGTTTTAATAATTTTTATTTATTTATTTATTTATTTATTTGTTTATTTATTTACTTTTTTTTGGTGGAGGGGAGAGTTTGCGATAATATTCAGTGTATGTGTGTGCGTGCGTAAGGCCGTAACGCTCCTTCCCGCGACACAAACACAGACAGACAGACAGAGAGACAGACAAACACACACACACACACACACACACACACACACACACACACACACCTGCACGTAGTACGCAGTGAGTGAAACATCTTCTGATTTACATTACAGAAATTATCAGAACGTGTCGCGGGGAAGTGTGCGAGGGAGGAAGGAGTGAAAATTGTGCAACCTTTGTCGTTACTAAAGCTAAACGTGCCGAATAAAAAAGAAATAATGACATAGAACAAGAGGAAAAATCAACCAAGAACTATGAAAACTACTGATCTTTCAAAGGACATAACCTTAAAAAGTAACAATACGTTTATACTTAAAAAAAAAAAATCAAATAAGCAACTATTCATTATATCCATGGAGCTGAAAAGAAAAATAGGTATAAAAAGTGTAATAATCAAATCTTAACATCCAGTACCTATTACTTATTACTGTATGTCCTTTATTAACTCTCATTATAAGCAATTCGTATTCCTTATGTGTACTGAGGTGAAGAGGAAACGTTAACTCTCTCACAGCGATACGGAACCACTGACAACGCTGAAGGCAATGTACAGAATCTTTTAAGAGCATTAGCAAGAAAGAGAAAGGATGACAAGAGTAGATTAACCAATGTCTAGCCAGTATCATTGCTCAAAGGTGGCTGTAGTAAAAATTATAAATGCTTTAGTTTATGATTAAGGAAACATTCAAGTGGCAGTGAAAAGGTTAAGGCTAAAAAAAAAAAAAAAAAGTCTATTGAATCTTAATACTTCCTAATAGCTACCATACCATATGTTCCTTATTATCTTCCTCCTTCCTTCCTTCCTTACTTCTTTCCTTCTTCTATCGGCTCCTCATCTCACTCAATACAGCAGTCGGCGCCACGGACACACTAGCATTAAATTAACACAGTAAAGTGAGATCCTCGCTATTAATACAGAACCAAGCTCCGGTACCTCTTACTCGCTACTTTTCGTCTTCCTACCTTCCTTCCTTCTGTCTGAAACCTCCATCTATCGTCTCGACCTCTCACTCAGTACTCGACCTCTCACTCAGTACATCAGTTGGCGCCACAAACACTCACAAAATCACTAGCACAGTTAAGTTAGTTTCTCGCTATTAAATGTGGAAACAAACTTCTTTTACCTCCGTCCCTTGCTTGCTGAGGTGCTCACGTGGTCAGGCTAGCACAGGTAGTTGGGTGAAGCGTGCGTGGGTTATAGCAGGGAGCAGTTACTGTAAATAAGGTGCGCCGCGGGAAATTTAAACTATTCATACAAATTTTTTGCAATGATAGTTTTCCACGTTCATGTTTTTTGGTGATTTATTTATTCGTTCATTTATTATTGTTTGTGTTGTGCGTGATTTGTCAAATGTATGAATGGCTTCCGTTTTCTCTGACGAGAGAGAGAGAGAGAGAGAGAGAGAGAGAGAGAGAGAGAGAGAGAGAGAGAGAGAGAGAGAGAGAGAAATAGGTTGCACTGTATATAAAGTGTGTGTGTGTGTGTGTGTATACGAGATCATGAGTGAGTGAGTGAGTGAGTGAGTCAGCCGAGAGCGAGCAAGTGATGAGTCATTTGAGCGAGTCATGTACCAAGCGGAGCGAGTCAGTGATCGAAGCTTCGGGTGGTTGAGTCCCATGCTTCAGTGAACCAACGCGCGAGGGATGACTCGGGACTGTGCACTGCGATAGGAGGAGACTCATTAAAGAGTTTGTATTTATGTAAGACGGGCATTGGAGTAAGAGGGGCACTGGAGTAAGAGGGGCACTGATGTAATAGAGGCACTTAAATTAGGTGAGGTTAGATCACGTTAGGTTAGGTTAAGTTAGGTTAGCTTAGGTTAACTGTGCTAATGGTTGTGGGGAAAGAGATTGAAGAGGAAGAGGAGGAGGAAAGTAATTAAGAAAGAACGAAAAAAGACAGGAAGATAGAAGCGTTGAAACTGAGTAAAGAGAAAGAGAAAACGAGAATGACTAAGCGAAAGAAAAGGAGGGAAAGAAACAGAGAGAGAGAGAGAGAGAGAGAGAGAGAGAGAGAGAGAGAGAGAGAGAGAGAGCGCGCAGGAGGAGCTATGCATGAGGAAAGTGGAGGAGAAGGAAGTGACAAGGAGCTACTGTAGAAAAGACCCTCCCTTCCTCTCTCTCTCTCTCTCTCTCTCTCTCTCTCTCTCTCTCTCTCTCTCTCTCTCTCTCTCTCTCTCTCTCTCTCACGGATGATTAGCTTGCTTTATAAAATTTAGACAAGCAGGAAGGAAGGAGGGAATGAAAAACAGGAAGATAAAGGAGGGAGGGAAGGAAAGAAGGAAGGGAAGAAAGAAAGGAGAGAGTAGGTGAAGGCCATGAAGGAGGGGGAAAAAAGTTCAACTGGAAATAAATCTACAAGTGAAAGTGAGAGAGAGAGAGAGAGAGAGAGAGAGAGAGAGAGAGAGAGAGAGAGAGAGAGAGAGAGAGAGAGAGAGAGAGAGAGAGAGAGAGAGAGAGAGAAACAGCAGCTACTTAAGGACATTTACCACTAAACATACCCCTCCACCCCACCCTACCTGAGCTTACCCCTCCTCCCCCCTCCCCCCACCACACAGCAGCACTCCAGGGGCCCTCGAGGTCGCTGTATGCTCAGGGGGTTAAGTCCCTTTGTTTTCCCTCCCTCTCGTGGAAAGTTGGCGGGAAATATACAATGGGGGAAAAATCTGTTTCAATTCAGCAGCATGATTTTTCTACCTACTTTTTTTTTCCTCTCCTCTCGTTGTCTCAGATTTCAGATTTCACTAAGTTTTTGTTTGTGTATTATTTTCTCGTTCTTAAGTTTTCCTCATATGTTTCATTTCTCTCTCTCTCTCTCTCTCTCTCTCTCTCTCTCTCTCTCTCTCTCTCTCTCTCTCTCTCTCTCTCTCTCAGTATCTTTAATTACAAGTGTTCAAATTTACTCATTGCATCCATTTCGTATTCCTTTCTCTTTTTACGTCGCCCTTTCCTTTTATTCTCCTTTTCTTCCATCTCCCCTCCTTTCCTTTCCCTCCACTTTCACTCTTACTTTCATTTTCCTACTTTGTCCTTTCTTCCATTGCCCCGCCCCCAATTCCTCCTTCGTATTCTCATTTCCTTTTCCTCTTTTATTCACCACTTTCGGTTTCATCTTCTTTAATCCTACTACCCATTCTTCATCTTTAAACTTCCCTTCCCGTCCCCCTTCCCTACCCTTCTCTTCCCGTTCTATCTTCCCTATCTTTATCAGTGCTCTTTTACCCTACCCTTCTCTTCCCATCCCCCCTTCCCTACTTTTCTCTATCAGTCCTTCCTTCACTACCCTTCTCTCCTGGTCCTCCCTTCCCTTCCGTGAGTGACGTCCACCTCTTCTTCTTTCGTCAGGTAAGAAGTGGCGCTCCCTCACTCCTACGGACCGCCGCCCATACGTGGAGGAGGCGGAGAGGCTCAGGCTAAGGCACATGGCGGAGCATCCCAACTACAAGTACCGCCCGCGACGCCGCAAGCAACAACAGCCCAAGAAACCCAGTGGGCCTCAGCAGTCCTCCTTGGGTTCCTCTGGCCAGCACGGGACGCAGCCACCGGGGAGAAGGGTCCAGGAAGAAGCCGTGACCCCGACCCCTACTGTGAGTGTCTCCTCGTCCCTCAACACCCCGGAGACTTCCCCAGGTAGCTCCCCAGACCCTGACCCGCGCAGGGCGTCCCACCCCCACCACCACCACCACCACCGCTCTCATACTGGTGAGTGGATGATTATTCGGCAGTAATGGAATCATGTGAGGGTCGGCTACTATGTCTGTTAGAATATTTAACTATGATAGATTAGGTCAGGTTAGTTTAGCTTAGGTTTAGTAAGTAACCTAGCCCAAACGAAACTTAACTAACCTAAACTTAACAAAACAAGGCCACACTAAACTCTGACTAAACTAACAACAAAGGGTGAATCTGCTCACGCTCTGCTCGAATGGTCCCAGGAAGCGTGATTTCCTCCTCGCAGACTCATTCTCTTAGGCTAATCCACCGTGCCTGTGCCCCGACAGGCTCCTCATCCTCGTCCGGTGTCGGAGGAGGCCCGCTGCCCACGCCGCCTGAGGTGTCGCCCGGGGCGGGTCCGGAAGAGGATGCCACGCCCGTGTCGCGGCTTATCTCCATGTTTGAGCGCGCCCCAGCCTTCCCCGACGCCTTCCACTCCCTCAGCAGCATCGTGTCCTCCTACAACCCCGCCTCGTCCCCTGACGCAGGTAGGCAGCGCTGAGCATCTCGTGTGGTGGATAGTTGGCGCACATTTACCAAATTACGTATTGCCTATTTGTTTTTACTGCGTGCCCGAGGCGGCCACTCGGCAGCAGATAGAGTTGGTTTGCCTTGACGTGCTTGCATAATTGTGCATTTTATCCTTCAGGAGGGAGTGAAGGAGACGAGGCGCTGGAAGGCAGCTACTCACAGACCCCCGACCCTCGCCCCGCCCAGGAGAGCGAGGCCCCCACACACTACCCTCCCCTGAACAGCCCCAGAGAAAAGCTCATGTGCTGCCCAGCTGACAACTCGCCGCGGGGGGATGCCGTCAGAGTCCCCTGTAGGGAGTATAACACGCCCCCAGCCCCTGCCCCTCCCACGGCTCCCCCAGCACCGCCACCACACCACCAACACGCCGTCAAAGGTATTCCCTTCATAGTTAAAGACGTGAGTCGCCTCACAATGCCGGGCTTCCATCACAGCCACTTATTCACCTCGCACTCACTACACAGCCACAGCTTTTCCTAATATGAAGTGAGTGTGTGTAATGTCGGATGAAATTATGGTTTACATTGGAATGGTCAACACGCAACTTGATTTAACTTTTTAACATTGACAACACACCATAAGCAGGCCAGAGGGAACACACGGGACAACTGTTGACCCACACACCACACGCTGAGTGCAGCACCATGCCTGCCTCGTGAAGGAGGCTCCCTCACGCAGGTGTTTCCTCCCCAGCTGAGCCGCCGTCAGTGCCGCAGGTGCCGTGCGTCTATCCCGCCGCCTCTGCCCCCTCCCCCGCTCCTCCCCCTGCCACACCCATGATCTACGGCTACTCCCCGGGACCACACCCTCCCTACCCTGCCATGGCTCCCCCGCCCATGGTGCCCTACCAGGGGCCAGGCGGGCCACACCAAGGCCACTACCCCACCGTAGGCCAGGTGGGCCACGACGTGGACCTGGACGTGGACCGCGCCGAGTTTGACCGGTATCTGAGTGGGCAGGAGTGTGGGGGAGCGGGGCGGCCACAGCAGCAGGTGGTGGGCGGGAGCGGATGGGCGGCGCCACACCCGCCACACCCGTCCCAGTGCCACCCGCGCCAGGATTACCGCCACGACTACCAGGAGCAGTACCGGGAAGCGAGCGAGGCCGTCTACCGGGAGGAGCAGCTGCGTCTGGAGTACCGGAGCGACGCCCTGGCCCACTACAGGGAGGAGGGCAACCCCTATCCCCGGGAGGAGTACCCCGAGGAAGAGTACTCGCGGCTGCATCACTACCGGGGGGAGCGGCAGCAGTACCCCGGGGAGCAGGTGTACCGGGGCTATGAGGGCAGCATGGGTTACCCGGGGGAAGAGTACCGGGGGCCCGTGGGCGGCGTGGGCAGCACCTTCGTCAGCGCCCTGGCCGATGTGAGGCACGTGTATTATGAGACGTAGTTAATCCCCACCCCCACCCACTCCCTAATCCCCCTCCCAACCCTACCCATCCCTCTCCTCTCTCTCTCTCTCTCTCTCTCTCTCTCTCTCTCTCTTACTCCACTCGAAAGATAATCTTCTCTCCTCTCCTCCTCTCCTCTTCCTCCTCCTCCTCCTCCTCCTCCTCCTCCTCCTCCTCCTCCTCCTCCTCCTCCTACCCCAAGACGATTATTCCAACAAATTACTTAATCACTGAAATTATGTTAACTCCTGTGAACACGCAGGAGGGACGGGAGAGGAGGGGGAGGGAAGGGAGGAGAAGATTGTGGCAAGCCCCTCCCTCCCTTCCATCCTTCCCTCCCTCCTCCCTTTCCCTCTTGAGCGTGGAGAGAACAAGACAAACAGCAGCGCGGTTGACCACTTCTTGTTTAGGAAATTTTAATCAATGCTTGGGCCATCCTGCGCATCCCATTGTTACACACACACACACACACACACACACACACACACACACACACACACACACACACACACACACAAACCTGTCCCCGCCCAACAGTACATCCACAAACACCGCCCCCTCACGCACACACAGACACACAAGGAACAAAAAATATTGTATGAAGAGAGGAGGAAAAAACAAAAATAAGTTTATCGTGGCAACAATGCAATACCACCCATTCATGTAGCTGCGCCCACCACCACCACCACCACCAACACAACCACCACCACCACTGCATCCACTCCGACCGCCACACGCACCCTGGCCACCCCCCACCCCCCACCACACACACTTTTACCTGCCACACACCTCTAATACACCTGGCGCAAAAACTCACGTCACCTACCAACATTTACCCACCTTTCACAAGAACACGTGAGCTCGCCAGGTGAACGCAGCACAGGATTGATCGCTCCAAGAAACATACTAAAGTAAAGACACACGCTTCTTGATTTGGGGGTGAAATATGAGGGATTGCAGAGGACAAGAGGTAGTGATAGATGTTTTGGCTCCTTATATTATGTGTTACTCTGTACTGATTAATAAGAAAGATAGGACAGCACAATAAAAGACTGATCTCTTCTCCCCTGTCATTATTCTGCCAAAGCTTTTTCTTCTTATGATGCGTTCCTGTAACTTCATTTCTATAAACTTCTCTTCTTATAATATTCTTTTTCCATACTCTCTCTCTCTCTCTCTCTCTCTCTCTCTCTCTCTCTCTCTCTCTCTCTCTCTCTCTCTCTCTCTCTCTCTCTCTCTCTCTCTTTTTAGCTTCTTTCTTACCCATTTCCTATAAAACCCCTCTTCTTATAGCACTCTTTTCCATAATTTCTCTTTTCTATACCTTTTTTTCTCAGCCCCTATAACACATTTCTTATATCCTTTTCCTGTAACACTCTTCTACTTAACCATCTTTCTCATACTCATTCCTTATAATTTCTTTCTTACTGCTGCAACACTTTCATATATCCTTTTTCCTATAATTTTCTTCCTTATTTACCTTTGCCTACACTTTCACCCTGCTATGTTCCCTATAATCTCTTTCTTTTTCACATAACATAGCTTGTCCTATACGCTCTGTCTCCCTGTCCCGTTAACTCATGTCTTTTGGTAATGCCCATTCCATCCTCAACCGTTTCTTTCTTCCTTTTCTACCCTTCCTTCTTTTCTCGTCGCCTTTTTATCCCATCCCTGCCTATTCTGTTCGTGTCTTTCTGGCAGATCCTTCCTTAATCTCATCCTCACTTTTCCTTTCTCCATCTTCAACCGTTTCTTTTTTTCCTTATTCTTTCCTTATTGCTTTCCTTTTCGCCTTTTCATTCCATTCCTGCCTGTTCTATTTATGTCTTCCTGTTAGATCCTTCCTCAGTTTTATCCTCACCACTCCACCTCTTCTTTCTCCAAGCATACCTCGTTCCCCCTCACTCCTTGCATTGCTCCCGCTCTTCCCGCTCCTCTCAACCTCATTTCTTCCTTTCCCGCCTCGCCCACCCCGGCTCCACCCAATCCCAGGTAGAAGTATGTGGTTTGGGGGAAAAATCTGACGCCCACCTCACACCGCTGACCCAAAAGAGAGGGAAATGTAACAATGAAACAATAAACTAACCGCCTCTACCGCTGGCATGCTGCTGATATAACCCCGGAAAAAAATGACAGAAGAAAAAAGAAATGAGATTGTTATGAAATTTCAGTGAGAATAAGATGATGTGATAACAGTGACAGTGATCCATTTCGTGCCAAAAAAAAAACAAAAAAATAAATAGATAAATAAATATGTAAATAAATAAATAAAAAGTGGAGTTTGGATTAGAAAAGGAAGAAAATTTATTATTTTCATGACACGATAGAAAATAATATGAGGAAAGGATGTGTGTGTTTTTTTTTAATATAGAAAAAAAAGTGTATATGTAAAATTAACAGTTGAATGTAAAAAAAAAAGACATGTAACTTTTTTTTATGAATACTTCAAGTATAGAAGATAAGACGGTGTTTTCTTTACTTTTTATTTTTTTACCTTCCTATTCTTTATTTCCGAGTACTTTTTCTTTTATCTTCCTCCTTACAATTATTTGCTTTTCTTTTCTATTTTCTTAAGATATTTTCATTTCCTCCCTCTTTCCTTAAAAATATTTGGTTTTCTGCCCTTTTTATTTTTCTTCAGTTACCTTTTCCTACTTTTTCTCTAGAGCCAAACCAGAAGGAATGAGTGGCCGGTGTACATACAGAGAGTGGAGTGAATGACATCACCACGCAGCATAAGATAGGGTAGGTAGGTGTGTCTGTAGACGTAAGACATTGTAGGAACAGTAGACGTGCAGTGTGTGTGTGTGTGTGTGTGTGTGTGTGTGTGTGTGTGTGTGTGTGTGTGTGTGTGTGTGTGTGTGTGTGTGTGTGTTTACAGTCGTGTTCACATGTTGCACAAATAAACTCTAAAAAAAGAATAACAAAAATGAAGTTTGATTTTCCTGTACTGTTATTAGAGAGAGAGAGAGAGAGAGAGAGAGAGAGAGAGAGAGAGAGAGAGAGAGAGAGAGAGAGAGAGAGAGAGAGAGAGAGAGAGAGAGAGAGAGAGAGAGAGACCATAAGATATATAAATATAAAAACACTAATAAAATAAACCATTAAATAAACAAACAAATAAATCGGAATAAAAAAAATAATATGTAGAGTAAGAAAAGACATAGAAAAGATAGAAAAGCCACAAATAGACAAGAAAATATAATGTAAGTACTTAAAGGGGCATCTCTCTCTCTCTCTCTCTCTCTCTCTCTCTCTCTCTCTCTCTCTCTCTCTCTCTCTCTCTCTCTCTCTCTCTCTCTCTCTCTCTCAAGGGAGTTTGTGTCTCAAGGGTGATGATTCTGTTTTGCACCCTCTTGATGCACGTTACTCAGTCTTGACACCTCACCACGACACCAAAAAAATTGTGACGCGCTTTCGGAACATTAAAAATAAAAGAAATTCATGTGCATTATAACTGAACTATCCTGTTTGCCTGGGAGCTTCATCCCGCTGCTTCTGCCGGAATGATGTCACCTACAGCACTTCCTGGCGTGCACATGAATGAACACAAAGAAAGAACATGCATCAACATTAGAAGAATATTGATATAAAAAGTATATATCAGTCGATAGTGTGATTTTTTTTCTTTTTAGTGTTTTAATTTCTTTTAAAAGTGAAATATGGTTATTATCTACGCACCACTCGTAAGAACTCCAGAGAATATTTCATATGTCAACAGTAGAAGGCAGAGAAGGCAGAAATGTTGCCCTTTAAAGATGTCTGTTGGCTCGTAGACTAGCTAACCCTTTAATAGATCTGATGGTACTCAAGCAGGTGCTGACCATTTAACGCAATGACCTTTTAGATGCGGCTGACTTACCTGCTGCGCTAGAAAAAAAAAAAGGAAAAAAGAAAAGAAAACAAAAGAAAAAAAAAATAAGCTACAGGAATTTGTTGAGTAGTCCACTATCTCAATTGACAGTAAAGTAAAGTCGTCCATTTATAAAGTTTTACGTCTTCATTTTGTGTGTTTAAGTTTATCTTACCGGTATTTTTCATTCTCGTTTCCCTCCAACACACCGCTTCCAGTTCTTTTTTTTTCTTTCATCCCTTTTTTTTTTTTCCCCGAGAAACTTTGGTTGAGGTTATGCAGTTCATGGAATACTTGTCCTAACCTTTGATGACAGTATGATATGACAGCTTTGGAACAGGTGGCTTTTAGTGAGTGGCCGGTGCTCTCAGCTGCTCCCTCGGTCCATTAAGAGGAATATCAAGGCGCCTTCGGAAATAGATTGGATAGCATGACTAGAACCCTTTTCTATTCATTTTTTTTTTAGGAGAGAGAGAGAGAGAGAGAGAGAGAGAGAGAGAGAGAGAGAGAGAGAGAGAGAGAGAGAGAGAGAGAGAGAGAGAGAGAGAGAGAGAGAGAGAGAGAGAGAGAGAGAGAGAGAGAGAGAGAGCAGAATCCCACAAGAAAAAAATGGGAAGTAAGGAAAGAAATTAAATAAAAGATGACAACAGTAGAGTATTTTTTTTTTCCTTTTCTTCTATTTCAGTGTTTGCAGAGCCCGTGCATGGCCAGCTCTCTTTGCACCTGGGAAGGAAACTTATTGCACTGCTGTGAAGAATTACGGAACCCTTCCACGTAATTAATTTCCTATCCCTAATTGATTATTAGTATTGAAGTCACACATCGGGCCGCCGCTTCCACGGAACACCGCAAAAAAAAAAAAAAAAAAAGTAGCCTTCAAATAATCATTAGATTGTCGCCTTTTTTTTTTTTTCTCTCTCTCTCTCTCTCTCTCTCTCTCTCTCTCTCTCTCTCTCTCTCTCTCTCTCTCTCTCTCTCTCTCTCTCTCTCTCTCTCTCTCACAAAAGTCACTCCCATAACAAAAAAAGAAACAAGTGTTGGAGGAGTGGGTAGAAACATTGACATCGCCTTCTTTGATTCAAAGTCTCGATTACTAATTCAACGCTTCACTTGTAACTTATAATTCAACAAGAGCTCGAATATCTTTCTGAAATCATAACGGTGCTGCTGCCAGGTAGTGATAATCATATTACTAAGCGCGCCCAGTCTTTCTGTCTGTCCCACATTTGGCTATAATGAATTTTTGGATCAGAACTAACACCATGGAGGGCTGAGTGCTCCATTAATATCATAACAAAAGACAAAAAGACAAAAGACAATTATACTCTCAAAAATTATCAGCAAAGTATCAACTACACTACTTCAAGAGGCGTGTATAGTTTGTTCATTTAAACCCAGTCTGTTTTTCTTGCACTAAACCGATACATTTTCTAAGATAAGCCCACCAATCCTTACTGACCGAAAGCAATACATTTTCTATGGGAAGTTGACCTAAAACGGCACATTTTCCAAGAGAAGCACACCATTCCCCAAAAATTGTGTATTTGGTGACCTAAACAAGTACGATCTTCTGTCTGAACACGAGAGATTAGCAATAATAATAATAATAATAATAATAATAATAATAATAATAATAATAATAATAATAATGATAATAATAATAATAATAATAATACATTTACGAACGAATGACAAGAACTGCAGGTCAACGAGTATTCTTCAGGTTACGCCACCAGTCACACCTGCTCCTGGTGAGGGTGTCCGGGACCAGGAACCAACTTAGCTTACATAAGGCTGACCAAAAGTGTGAGTGTGCGCTGCTCTTTTTCTTTCTTGCCATCACTCGTCCATATAAGGCAACGTGAGTGACGTGTGCGGGGATCCAGTTACGTGCAGGTGACGGAGTGGCGGCACGAGGAAGTGACGCAAGCGGGGCAGGACAAGTGACATCTTTTGAATTTTATGTCCTTAACTGTGTGTTTTTTTTTTCTAATGAGGTCAGGTTAAAAGTGATGTATTAATTCTTCTTTTATTTCCTCAAGCAGAGTTCCGTTTTGAAAGTGATAAATCCTTCATCTTTTACTTCCTTAACCTGTATTGTTATGAAAATTGTCTTTACCAATGTGCAGTTAAAAAAAAAAAAAAACTATTTTCTATTTCTCTTCAAGTTAAATTTAAATTAAATGTGACCAATGCAACACCTTTTGCTTTCTTAATTTGTGTTACCTTTATTTATCTATTTATTTATCTATTCATCTATCTTTTCCTGAGCGTATTGTATAAAACCAACATCAATTCTCTTTCATTTGAAGCTCAATACCGTTTTTATCAAAGACCAATTCTTTATTTTTAACCTCCTTAGGCAATATATATTTTTTTTCAAGTTTTTTACTCAGATATATCTCAACTAGTAAACTACCAACAATTCTCACCATTTCCAACCACACCCTTAAATTGATAAGTAGGAAAACGAAAAAAAAAAAAATCAAAGCGAAATTTTCATAATGTAATACTGATACCTTTATTTTTTCTTTCTTTTTTCATCTCACACAGTTTATTATCTTCTTTTTACATCTGTCACCAATATTCCTTAATAGACACTCGACCTTCTCTCCCCCCCAACCAACGACAAAATAAAAATACGAAGAAAAACAATACACCCACACCCAACACACACACACACACACACACACACACACACACACACACACACACACACACACACACACACACACAGATAGGCAGACATACATTCACGTTCTCCCTCAGATTAATGTCACGTAGTTTACTGAAAGAAATAAGTTTTGCACCAAACCCAAAGACCTTGTGACACAGCGAGACAGAGAGAGAGAGAGAGAGAGAGAGAGAGAGAGAGAGAGAGAGAGAGAGAGAGAGAGAGAGAGAGAGAGAGAGAGAGAGAGAGAGAGAGAGAGAGAGAGTATTCGGGTTTAAATGTGAAAAAAAATAAAAACTAATAAATAAAAATTAATAGAGTCCTATATAATAATTCAAATATCTCCATTAAATTTAAGATAGAAAGAAGAGATAGAAATTAATGAGAAATGAAGGAACAGGACGAAAAGTATCCAGGAAGAAAACAAGGAAAACAAGAGAGAGAGAGAGAGAGAGAGAGAGAGAGAGAGAGAGAGAGAGAGAGAGAGAGAGAGAGAGAGAGAGAGAGAGAATA
>NC_087162.1:24117947-24125447 GCF_035594125.1 Scylla paramamosain | reverse complement strand
TCGCTCTTAATAATGCTTAGAAATATTCTATAATTACTTGGAAATATTTAAGATTAATTCTCGAACATAAACTACTATCAAAAGAGCGATATCTTGTTAGACTTGATTCAGAATAATGTTAATACATTTAGAAAAGCCGCTACCTTAGCTGCATTTCTACTCCTATGAGTAACTTTTTCTTTGAAAGTAAAAGTTGATTTAGGAGCAACTTCGAGGAGAAAAGTCGATAATAAGAGCACTTCTAGGAGTGTCCTAAGATCACTCCTAGGAGTCTTTATTAATACAGGTCTAGGTTATTGTAGCTGCAGTTGAGTGGAGTTTGTGTGGCGGTGATGCGTGGTGGGTGTAGGGTTGGAGAGAGATTTGGGTGCATGGGAGGAGGGAAGGAGAGAGGAGGAAAGGGAAGGTGAAGGCAAGGGAGGGACCAGGGTCTGAGAGACACTGGGAGGGACAGAGAAAGAGCGACGAGGCGAGAGGACGGGACAGGATCGGAAGGAAGAGGAAGGTGATAATGTAATGAACGGGAGAGGCGAAGGGAAGGGATGGAAAATGGAAATGAAAGAAAGGGAAGAGGAGAGTTGAAATGAGAGGAGGGAGAGGGAAAAAAATAGGCAAAGAGGGAAAAGAATAAAAAGGGAGAGATGAATCAGTGACGATGGAATGAGGCGAAGGAAAGAAGAAAGAAAAGGAAAAAAATAGGGGAAAAAGGAGAGGGAAATTATAAAGTATCCCCCTAAGTCTACATGAGTAATATATTTCCCCTAATTTATTTTTCCCTTCCGTCTACTTGGCAAAAAATAATCATAAAAAAATGTCTTTTGTTGCCCTTATAATTTTTTGCTTCCTCCTCCTTCTACTTCATTATCATCATTCTTCTCTCCTTCTATTATTATTATCACTATTTCTTTTCCTCTTCTTCCTCCTCCTCTTCCTCATTCTCATCCTCCTCCTCCATCATCATCATCATTCTTTTCTCCTTCTGCTACTATAACATCTATTTCTCTTCCTCCTCCTCCTCCTCCTCCTCCTCCTCATTATCGTCCTTCTTCATTTTCTCAATCTCCTTCTTTCGTTTCTATTTCTTCTCCTCCTCCTCCTCCTTCATTGCTTCATTCGTGTATCACCTCTCACCTGTTTCCTTAGTCATCCTCTCGTCCTGTCTGTCTGTCTGTCTGTCTCTCTTTCTTTCTCTCCTCAAGTGAGACAGGAAGTTAAGGGGGTCACGAGCGAAAAAAAGGGAACGTGTTTTTTCCCTCCTGTCAATTATTATGCTCTCTCTCTCTCTCTCTCTCTCTCTCTCTCTCTCTCTCTCTCTCTCTCTCTCTCTCTCTCTCTCTCTCTCTCTCTCTCTCTCTCTTGTGTTGCCTATTCATCATCTATCTATTTGAACTGGATGATATGCACTGGAGAGAGAGAGAGAGAGAGAGAGAGAGAGAGAGAGAGAGAGAGAGAGAGAGAGAGAGAGAGAGAGAGAGAGAGAGAGAGAGAGAGAGAGAGTTGTTGGTTGTTGTAAAAGTTGTGGTGTGTAACGGTGATATGGGTGGTTGTTGTTGTTGTTGTTGTTGTTGTTGTTGTTGGTGGTGGTGGTGGTAATGATTATATTATGTTAGATCAATTTAGTTTTGTTTGGTTAAGTTTCGTTAGAATATGTTACGTTATATTAGATAAGCGTTGTTTATATTTTATTTATTTTTTTGTTGCGTTGGGTTAGATTAAATTAGGTGGTGATATTAGGTTAGGTTAATTATGGCTTGGTTTGGTTTAGTAAGGTTAAGTTATATTAGTTTACATTAGTTTACATTTAAAGTCTCGTGAGGTTAGGTTAAATGGTGGTGGTGGTGGTGATGGTGATTATGATGATGGTGATGTTGGGATACTTATATAGATTAAAGTTTGGTTTAATTTAGTAATGTTATATTATGTTAGAGAGCTTTTTGTTTGGTTTGGATTCGTTAGGTTTGGTTAGGTTGTGGTGGTGGTGGTGGTGAGGTTTCGAAACGCAAGTAAATAATTATTAATGTTTGGTTTCGTTTAGTAAGGTTAAGTTGTATTATGTTAGAATAGTTTGTTTAATTTACTTTCGTTAAGTTAGATTAGGTTGTGGTGGAGGTGGTGGTGGTGGTGGTGGTGGTGGTGGCTGCGGAGGCGATCACTAAGTTGGTCAGTGTGAAGTCTGCAAATCATCGCCAGTTTTATTATTTACGGTTTGTGATCAGAGTTTTCATCGATCCAGGTGTGCGGAAGGTTGTGAAAACACACACACACACACACACACACACACACACACACACACACACACACACACACACACACACACACACACTGACAGACGGATCAGGTGGTGTGGGAGGTTTGATTTGCTGAGAAAAGAAAAAAGGGAAAGCTTAATGCACAGTGAGGTGTGGTGGAGAGAGAGAGAGAGAGAGAGAGAGAGAGAGAGAGAGAGAGAGAGAGAGAGAGAGAGAGAGAGAGAGAGAGAGAGAGAGAGAGAGAGAGAGAGAGAGAGAGAGAGAGAGAGAGAGAGAGAGAGAGAGAGAGAGAATTACTAAACAAGCCATTCCCTAATGAACCTTATCGGGTAAAATCTTGTAACACATAATACAAAATTTTATAAGAATTATTATATTATTCCTTGTACAGACAGTACGTAGAAAGAAAAAGGTATTTCAATCCGTACTTACTCACCTGCTCACTCAATCATTAACATTTTCATCCTCAATACACTAAAACCCTTCTCCCTCCCTTCACACACACACACACACACACACACACACACACACACACACACACAAAATAAATAACTTACTTCCTCACACACACACACACACACACACACAAACAAACGCACAGACACACCCACTTTGAAAAATAACAGTAATAATGAAAACTAACAATACCTGATCTTCTTTCAATACCAGCCTATGTAGTCAGTCCCACATTCTCACCACAAACACACTAAAAAAACACCCACGTAAACACACTCACTCGAAAAAAAAAGTAAAAAAAAAAAAAATCCGCTTAGTAATAGCAGAGGGGTTTTTCGTCTTTAAATAAGAAGTACTCACCTACTCAAACTCACCTACTCAAACAGTCAAAATAAAAATAGTCACCTTTCTTCCCCACACACAATCAAACAAACACAAAACACACCCCGACTCAGAAAAAAAAATAAATAAATGAATAAATAAAGACAGTACTTGATCGTCTTCCAGAGATAAGTTTTTGCACTCCTGTCCATCCGTTCCACTGCCAACCAAACAGAGACGAGTCCTCCTCCCTCCCCTTCACCTTTACAACCCAAGGATGCGGCCAAGAAAGGATGCCCCGAGGGAGGAAGAAGAAAGGGAGTACTGGAAGAGGATGGGGGGAGGAGGAGGAGGAGGAGGAGGAGGAGGAGGAGGAGGAGGAGGAGGAGGAGGAGGAGGAGGAAGGTGCCACTCGCCACCGCCCTTCCGATCACTTTTCCCGTCGGAGGCAGCACTGCGAGACTTCTGACCTGATTGCTTACTTGCTCGTCACGCCCTCACGCACACCGCCCCCACAGCAGCACCAGCATCAGGAGGAGGAGGAGGAGGAGGAGGAGGAGGAGGAGGAGGAGGAGGAGGAGGAAAACGAAGAGGGCGGAAGAGAAGGAGGACAAGGACGAGAGCAAAGGTGAGAGTGATGTAGGAAGGAAGGAGCTCGGAACTAAATTATGAGAGTTTCCCCTTCAAAGACGAAGATGAACGTGCATACAGGTCACAGGGGCGTCCATGTGTGTTACCCTGTCATATCCTGATTCCCTCGGCTACTGTAAGGGCGTCAGTCTCCTCCAGCAGCGAGAGAAGATGGGAGATTACAGAGATCCAAATATACTCTTAAAAATAGTGAGAAGTTAAATAGATAGCGTTGATTTACATTATTAAACTGGTTCACTTCGTCTCCTTACGGCTTCTGTACGCAAGAGTGTAGGTTCTTTCCAGCAGCAGTACGAATTAAGAGTTTAATGAAGAGGTTGATTTAATATTACGAAAAAGCTGCTAAGATAGTGAGTTACATAATCGCACTGTCATTCCGCTTCATTTCGATTCTTTAAGGCTACCGTAAGGATGTGAAGCTTTGTCCAGCAGAGACGGAAACTTAATCGTCGTTGAAAAGATGTTAATTTAATCCAACGAAAAAGACGCTAAAACACTGAGCTACAAAACGATACTATTTAAGACACTACTATTCCTACTACAGTAAAGGTGCCACACTTCCTCCAGCAGTGGTAATAAGAGAGATACTGACCTAGAGCGACAAAATGTTATATAAAAAAGCCCTACTGAATGTGCCAGTTCCTATACATACAATACCTAAAGACAAGAAAGGAATCATCCGTAATTTGAGAAATGTCTTGAAACGAAGCGATCTAAATACAAATTCTAAAGACCCTCACACACGGAGCTACCCCTTCACACCATAATTCTTAATGCTGCTGTAAGCGTGTCAAACTTCCTGCAGCAGCAACGACAAGAACAAGAAGATAGAGTTCCAAATATAAGTCAGAAAAAAAGGGCATAAAAACTTGAGTTAGACGATGAACACAAAAGGTCACACTGTCACGAGACCAGCAAAAAGTTATAAAAAGTTGGATATAAAAGCTCCGAGACGCACCAAAAAACACCCGCATGAAAGTGAACTGCAACAAGACCGTGACTGATAAAATATATGATAAAAAAAAAAAAAGATATAAAAAATGATAACTTGAAGATCAGCTGCCTGGGTGGGTTTGTTGAGTTAAGGTTAGGTTAAGTTAGAATGGGTTATGATGTAGCACGTTAGGTTGGTTAGGTTAGGTTACATTCAGTTAAGACAGGCTTGAATAATAGAGATAAGAGAACGTAAAAATGAGGTAAACAGTGACCAAGATAATCTAAACTAACCTAAACTAAACTAAACTAAACTAAACTAAACTAAACTAAACTAAACTAAACTAAACTAAACTAAACTAAACTAAACTAAACTAAACTAACCTAACCTAACCTAACCTAACCCAACCTAACCTAACCTAACCTAACCTAACTAACCTAACCTAATCTAAGCTAACCAAACCTAACAAAACCTTATCTTCCCTTACCATACCCTATCATAACTTACGTAATCTAAACCAATCAAACCTTATCTTCCCCTACTTTATTCAGTTCTGCCATACCTTACCTTACCTTACCTTACCTAATCTAAATGAACGAAACCTAACCCAACTCAATCTAATCCAGTCCAACCCAACCCAACGCAACCCAAACACAGCCTAACCTAACCCACTCCAACACAACCCAAACCAACCTAAACCCAACCCAATCCAACCCAAAAGAAGAGTAGCTAATTTTTACTAACACTCCCATCCACACGTGAACTCCACCATCCCCTACCAAAAAAAAAAAAAAAAAAGTAGAAGTGCCACAAAGAACACCTCGAGTGCCACAGAAAAAGGGCACTAAAGACACCACTAAAGGCGGCCGGGACACCTTAAAACGGTCCACTAAGTATGTCAAAATGTCCCAGCGAGTCACGAGTTAAGAGGAACCTTCATGCCCGGCGGGTCACGACATGCAATTCGGTCACGTTTAGAGAGAGAGAGAGAGAGAGAGAGAGAGAGAGAGAGAGAGAGAGAGAGAGAGAGAGAGAGAGAGAGAGAGAGAGAGAGAGAGAGAGAGAGAGAGAGAGAGAGAGAGAGAGAGAGAGAGAGAGAGAGAGAGAGAGAGAGACTAACAGACAAAAAAAAAGATACACAGCTGACTGACTGACCGACTGACTGACTGACAGGCAGTCAAATATTCAGGCAGACAGACAAAGTAACAGACAGACAAACAGACTGACTGAATGACTGAAAGAGAGAGAGAGAGAGAGAGAGAGAGAGAGAGAGAGAGAGAGAGAGAGAGAGAGAGAGAGAGAGAGAGAGAGAGAGAGAGAGAGAGAGAGTGAAAAGAAAATTAATGAAAACATTGAGAAACGAAAGGAAAGGCGATTTTCTTTTTTTTTGGGGGGGGGGAGTGTGGAGGAGTAGGAGAGGAGGGGCGTGGCTGTGGAAATGAGCCAGATAATTGTGTTTTCTCAAGGGTAAAAAGTGTGTGTGTGTGTGTGTGTGTGTGTGTGTGTGTGTGTGTGTGTGTGTGTGTGTGTGTGTGTGTGTGTGTGTGTGTGACCCGGTAATGTGCAAAGAGAGAAAAACGCTTTCTTTAACAATGCCTAATCCCTCCTCTCTCTCTCTCTCTCTCTCTCTCTCTCTCTCTCTCTCTCTCTCTCTCTCTCTCTCTCTCTCTGACTAAAAGATCGAGAGCGACAATTTATGGTTGACAAAGAGAGAGAGAGAGAGAGAGAGAGAGAGAGAGAGAGAGAGAGAGAGAGAGAGAGAGAGAGAGAGAGAGAGAGAGAGAGAGAGAGAGAGAGAGAGAGAGAGAGAGAGATAGAAACAGCGACCTCCGCTCCGTGACAGATCAAATTACACAATAGTTGAAAGTATGGTGGGTAACGTTTGTAGGTTATATGTAGAGAGAGAGAGAGAGAGAGAGAGAGAGAGAGAGAGAGAGAGAGAGAGAGAGAGAGAGAGAGAGAGAGAGAGAGAGAGAGAGAGAGAGAGAGAGACCCACATACATTCACCTACCTACTTTACCTTGCCAAACCCACCCCATCCACCCACCAACACACCCACCCACACACACACACACACACACACACACACACAGGAAGACAAGGATGTACCCATAATGCACCTGGTTTATGATAGGACTGATAGGCATCCCCGGGAACCTTATCTTGTCCTATCTACATCCGCCACTTCCTTTGGGGCACTCCGAGACACTCACCACACGCATGCAGTCATACTTCCCTTCTCTCTCTCTCTCTCTCTCTCTCTCTCTCTCTCTCTCTCTCTCTCTCTCTCTCTCTCTCTCTCTCCTCAGGTGCTACTATCGATCACGAGGAGTTAATTAAATGTTCATTAGCGCAGGTAAGGGTTTGCTCAGGTAACACGAGGTGGTGTGTGTGTGTGTGTGTGTGTGTGTATGGAGGGTGTGTGCACATGAGTGGGCTTTACGGAACCATTGGTGTGTGTACGTGAGCTGGTGTACCTGAGAGTGTTACCTGCAGCATGTGTCTTTCCATTCCACACCTGGATGCACTTCTCCTCTCACATTCCACTGATGCCAACACCTGATCATGCCTTCCTACCTGTAGCTACCCCATCCACTTGCTATTCACAATACTCACAACAATTGCATTTCAGTTCTTTACATTCTATTCTCTTCATTCAATTTTTTTTGTCTTAAACTTATCACGTGATTCCAGAGACTGACATATTACTCTGCATTACCTATTACATTTGTTATTCATGGTAAGGGAAGATGAAATATTAAAGTTACTATTATATACCCGATAGCCAAGCAGCATCACAAAGCAACGGTGTGAGGGAGAAACAAGTGTTGAGAGGCGTGAGTCACTGCAATGAACGGCGGCAGTGGTAGTGGTGGTGGTGGTGGTGGT
>NC_087162.1:24100447-24112947 GCF_035594125.1 Scylla paramamosain | reverse complement strand
CTTATCCTCGTTCTCTCATCCTCTTCTCCAGTTTGCAAATCATCTTTACTCTTGTTCCGTCCCCTTCTCCTCTTATTCGTTCTCTTTTCTTTTCCGTCACACCCTCTGCACCTCCTCCTTAATGCCTTCTTGTTCCTCCATGGTGTTCCTCCTCCTCCTCCTCCTCCTCCTCTTCCTCCTCCTCCTCCTCCTCTTCCCCGTCATTCTTCATCTGGTACGAGTACATACATTCCGCGTGAATGCATCAAGTTTGAGTACGCCGCCCCACACACACACACACACACACACACACACACACACACACACACACACACACACACACACACACATAAAAAAAAAAACATTAAAATTAAAACTATCAATCCCTACATGACTGATCTAAATAAATAAAAAAAACAAGACGATGATTATTTTCGTAATTTTGAAACAGACAGGACAGTGTTAACTTAACCTATTACTGCAAACTCTCTCTCTCTCTCTCTCTCTCTCTCTCTCTCTCTCTCTCTCTCTCTCTCTCTCTCTCTCTCTCTCTCTCTCTCTCTCTCTCATCACAAGTAGCCGCACAAAGTGTTGACACGGCTCACCTTCACTGCTCGGCAAATCGCGCGATCCGTCTTGAGTAAACGAAAGGGAACCGAGAACTCGCACCTCACCACCTCCCCGCTGAAGGGCTGAGGGAGGGGGTGGGGAGGGCTGAAGGGCTGAAGGGCGAGAGGGGAGAAGGGTCTCGTTTGTGGAGTGTGTCGGGTGAGGAGGTGGAAGTTAGGTGGAAACTCATCAACAGGAAGTCATAGTGGAGGAAGAAGGAGACGAATATGATGTGTTTTCTTAGAGAGAGAGAGAGAGAGAGAGAGAGAGAGAGAGAGAGAGAGAGAGAGAGAGAGAGAGAGAGAGAGAGAGAGAGAGAGAGAGAGAGAGAGAGAGAGAGAGAGAGAATTTCGCATCATGATGGAAATGGAAAGCCTTCCTTTCATTAAAAAGAAGAAAGATTTATGTAACGTATTATTTGATTTAAACACGGAGTGGAATATGATTGGTAATCGGAGTCAGTTTAGTGTCAAAATTTTATCCCCTGGTTCGAAAGCGAGTAATTTCGGGTTGTGTTCGCCTGCCGCCACCTGTGTTGTGTAGGTTCGTGTCAGGACCTTAATGGCCGGGTACAGTCAGGGCCAAGGACCTTCAGGACTCCGCCGAGAGGGTTCCTTGAGGCTTACAGTGGCAAGGGGGGAGGACTTCAGGCATCCACCGAGCGGTCCTCGCCATCCCTGGCCAGCTGCGCCTCGCTGACCCCAACCGTGTCTGTAGTGCATGTTATAAGGCAGTTCGACGAGACGACACTGCTGATATTTTTTTCAGTGGAAGTGATGGGGTTCGAAACCATGCGCCTAAAGTCTTCAAATTTCAAAGACCCGTACTCTAACCACTGGGCCACGGGGACAGCACCCTCTTATGGGACAAAAGATGTATTTGAACACACCACCGAAGACAGGCGCCCAACTCCTACCACGTCTCACCGACAGCTTATCGGAAGAACTACACTATTGTGTGTTTTCTTTGTTTATAGTGCTTATTGATAGACATGGACCCTGCCGAGACTAGTATGATTAACAAGGTACTTAAGACTGCGATATTAATAGAACAACATCAACAACAATAACAACAATCAGCACAATTGTGTGATGACACCACATCAAGACTACGCAGACAAATCCCTTTTCTAGATTGCAGAGTGTAGTGTGGCAGATTTAGTGCTCCTGTCATTTCATATTGGGTTAAAAAATTAAAAGAAATTGCATAATATAGAGATGTATATATAGATTAAAATAAGAAAAGGAAGAAGATGGAAGGATATTACAAAGAAAACGAGAAGTAGAGATAGAGATAACAAGAAGAAAAATAAAGATAACAAGAAACAGAGATAAAAGAGAATAAAGAGAGAGAAAGGAGAAAATAAACAGTGAACAAGAAGTAGAGATAAAGAAGAAGCATAAATATAGAAAAAGAAGCCGAGCTGAAAAACAAAAACGATAAGAATACATGAATACAGAGAGAGAGAGAGAGAGAGAGAGAGAGAGAGAGAGAGAGAGAGAGAGAGAGAGAGAGAGAGAGAGAGAGAGAGAGAGAGAGAGAGAGAGAGAGAGAGAGAGAGAGAGAGGACAGGTCGGGACAGACGGACAGGTGTTCCTCTATGAAGGGGTTAATGAGATGGGAAGGTGAGACAACGGTAATACTAGTGGTGGTGGTGGTGGTGGTGGTGGTGGTGAGGAAACACAAGGAAACACAAAGGAATTTATAACAAACAGCAGCAGACCAGTTAACCAATGTGCGGCTCTTTACGATAAGCTACAATAATCTACAGGTAGTGGTGGTGGTGGTGGTGGTGGTGGTGGTGGTGGTGGAGTAAGAAAAGTTTGATGTTATTTATAATTTGTGTCAATCCTCCACATTCCAATCTTGTTTTGTAGGTGTTGTTATTATGACTGTATTCTCTCTCTCTCTCTCTCTCTCTCTCTCTCTCTCTCTCTCTCTCTCTCTCTCTCTCTCTCTCTCTCTCTCTCTCTCTCTCACGTATATCTTTTTGTTCATTTTGTTTTGTGTATTTTTTCCTGCACGTGTGTATGCGTCTCTCTCTCTCTCTCTCTCTCTCTCTCTCTCTCTCTCTCTCTCTCTCTCTCTCTCTCTCTCTCTCTCTCTCTCTCTCTCTCTCTCTCTCTCTCTCTCTCTCTCTCTCTCTCTCTCTCTCTCTCTCTCTCTCTCTCGTGACACAAGTAGACCTCCGCCCTCTCCCACTTCCTGTCCTCACGGCCACCACCACCACTACCTGTGACTCTCCCTTCCCCTTCTCTCCCCTTCCCTCCCACCCTCTCCTCTTCTCTCTTTCTCTCTTTCTCTCTCTCTCTCTCTCTCTCTCTCTCGCTTTATCACTTCATCTCAGGACTTTCACACTTCCTTCGTTTGTGTGTAGAGGAAGAGGAGATGGAGCTGATGGTACACACACACACACACACACACACACACACACACACACACACACACACACACACACACACACACACACACACACTTTCAGTCTTTTTAGTGTAATCTCTAAAGATCCGATATTACTATTTCTATTACTACTACTACTACTACTACTACTACTACTACTACTACTACTACTTCTAGTCTACTACCTTCACCAATGATAATGAGAGAAATAATAATAATGATAATAGTAGTAGTAGTAGTAGTAGTAGTAGTAGTAGTAGTAGTAGTAGTAGTAGTAGCAATAGTAGTAGTAGTAGTAGTAGTAATAATAGTAACAACAACAACAACAACAACAACAACAACAACAACAACAATAAATAAATGAATAAGTAACAACAACAATAATTAAACGTACAGTTACATAGTCGCCTGGGGAACATTATTAAATACTATCCCGCGTTCCAACAATGCAAATTAGCAAATTATCATAACCTTAAGACAAGGTAGAAAGTTTGTTGCCTTTAATTCAACAACTTCTACCTTCACTTTCTCTTCGAATTTCAAACCCACCTCCTCTACTTTGTCCTCCTCCTCAGCCTTTTTTTCCTCGTATATCCTTCTCTTTCTCCTCCTCCTCCTCTCTTTCTTATCTATCCTCGTCTTTGTTCTATTCCTCATCTTTTTCTTCCCCTCTTATATTCTAATTCCTCATCTTTTTCTCCTTCATGTCCAACTCTTTCCTCCACCTCCTTTCTCTTCCTCCACGTTACTTCATCTGTCTTTTTCTCTTCCTCCTTTCTCTTACCATTTCTCATTATCCCTCTTCTTTACTTCTCTACTTCTTCCCGTCCCTTCCATCTCCTTAACTCCCTTCTCTTGCTTTCTACTTCCCCTTCCTTTTCTATCTTTTCCTAACCTCCTTATACTTTTCTTTATATTTTTTTTATCTTTTTTCTATCTTCATTCCTATTCTCCTATCCTTTATCTTTTCCTTCACTGTCATTCCCTCTTCGCTTTTACAATCCAGCATCTTCTGGTTGAGATAAGGAAGTGTATCTTTTAACTTGCAACCTCGTAAGGACCAACATGTGTGCTGCTGTTTCCTCTACCTGTGTGTTCTTCCTCATATTATAATACTAATTTTATTTTTGCTCATCCTAATCGTAATCCTGATCTTGATTCTTTTATGCGTCTAAGTTAAGGCCTTTTAATGGAATCTCCACCCCGTTACCTCTTCCCCTCTCACCTGATACCTTCCCTCCTTCCCCTTTCCTTCCCTTCCATTCCGCTTTTCATCTGATCCCGTGCCTCCCTCCCATCTTCATTTGACCTGTCCCTTCTTCCCGATTCCTCCCTGCCATATAGAACTGCTCTTTTCTTGTGTGTATCTTCGTCTCTTCTCCCTCTTCCTCTTCTTCTTTTGCTGTAAGTCTTATCTCTTTGCCTTCTTTATTCCTCCTCCTCTTCTTTTACTGTACTGTTATATTTATGTCTTTTTTTTTATAGTTTTTATGGTTATCTTTACAATTTACTGACCCCATTACCCATTACCCTTTCTCTTCGTCTTCTTTCATTTGCCTCTCACACAGACAAATGAATGATTAATAAAAACAGTAGCTTAAGATCAGATTAGCTAATAAACCTTTTCTTTTTCATTCACAGTCTGAGAGAAACAATCATTCTTAAGAAGTAATTCAGTAACAGCTATACTATTCATTCAATACTTCACAAAAATCTTCAGGGAATCAGTTGTTTTAATAAGTGTGACCTTTTTTCGTATTCATGCTGCATAAAGTTCCCTTATTCATCATGTCATCCCTCGAGGTGCTCTTTGTATCTGCCTGGCACGTCCCTCTTCACCGTCCGTCCCCTGAGGCAGCGGGAGTGAGGCAGCAAGGTGGGGTGTACTCTACCACCACCACCTGAGTCATGGGAAGCATTATCTCTGACTGCTAATGACGATATGATGCTTGCTGTTATAATTTCAGTAAACTTCGACGATTTCTCTGGTCAAACTGTAACTAAAAGGCGGGGCTTTTCTGTACTACCTTCACTTAAAGTCACTGGAAGCATTTACTGTGGCTGCTAAGGACAATGTGATGTTTACTACAATAATTTCCGTAAGCCTGGACGATTTCACTGATCAATTATAACTACTGGTACTAAAAGACCGGACTGTACTGTACTATCTCCTCTTAAGTCACCGAATGTATTAATTCTGATTGCTAACGACAATATGATGCTTGCTACTTCATCTGGGTAACACTGGACGATTTCAATGATCAGACACACAAGTAATGGTGTTAAAAGGCAGGGCTGTACTGTACTAACTCACTAAGTCACTGGAAACATTAACTCCGGCTGCTAATGACAATATAATGCCTACAACAATATTCACAGCAAGCCTACACGATTTCACTTATCAAACATAACTACTATTGCTAAAAGCTTTAAAAGACTCGATCATTTATTTTATTTACTTATTTGAAAGACTCGATTTGATTTTATTTACTTATTTACTTATTTATTCATTTTTCGAAATCATGTGTGGAATTTTTATCACAGCTTTTTATAGTTTGAGGAAAACGTGTAGTAATAAATAAAAAAGTAAAAATTTACTCTCGTTTTCCTACTATTTCAACAACAATTTTTTTTTCTACCTTGTATATAGGCAAACACTCAGCTCTGTTTACCTAATAATGAACTGAAACTCTCTTCTGGTTCCTGTTTTTTCCTCCTTCCTACAACTTAAATTGTTTGAGAACCGAGGCACATCAGAGGCTAAATTGACAGTCCCTCCTGGTTTTCCTGTCCTGTTTTTTTTTTTTTTTAGTGAACGATATTATGAGTGAGAACTTTATCTTATTAATTTATTTACTTTTTTTCTTGTCTTTTAGTCTTATTTTTTTCTTGTACCGTGTTGTTAATCTGATATGGAGCTTTACTGTCAGGTTTTGCTTGTAATTAGTCAACGGATAGGAGGGTTTAAGGATGAGGTAATACAAAGCACAGTGTGAGTGAGTGATGAAGGTTATACATCTTCCAACTTCTTCTTCTTCGTCTTCTTCTTCTTCTTCTTTTGTTCCTGTTCTTGTTCTTCTTGTTATTGTTCTTTTTCTTTTCTTCTTTTTCTTCTTCTGCATCGTCTTCTTTTTCTTCTTCTTCTGCATCGACTTCTTTTTCTTCTTCTTCTTCTTCTGCATCGTCTTCTTCTTCTTCTTCTGCATCGTCTTCTTCTTCTTCTTCTTTTCTTCTCTTTCTTTCTTTCTTCTCCTTTTTCTTCTTCTTCTTTTTTTTCTTTTTCTTCTTCTTTTTATTTTTTCTTCTTATTCTTCTCTTTGTTTATTTTGTTTATTTTCTTCTTCTTCTTCCTTTTTTTCTTTTCCTTAATCCTCAGTTGGGTCGGCCACTGCTCGTATACAGCATGTTGTTGGTACTACCTCTGTACCTCCTGCATCATCCACGACCAGATACCTAACACATGTCTCACGTGTAACAATAAACATTTTCTAACCATGACTCAAAAAAAAACACATCACTAATCTTCAACCAAGCTCCCTCTAACGACATTTTCATTTACATCAAAAATTATCGACAAATAGTGACGCTCACCATCATCATTAAATCCGGATAGAGGACATCATTCCGTCACGTCATGTTCGGATTTACCCAGATACATGTGCCATTTCCTCTAATGTTAGTGTTAATTCGGAGCATCACGACGTCACGGCATCACAGCTTCCTTTTTTCCTACATCCTCCTGGAGGTGCATCAGGATGGCGGATACACGTGCTAGGGATGTTGATAAAGGGATACTGCTCAATGCTTCCTCTCCTATGTCCATGCTACGTACAAAGGCTTTTTTCTCTCTCTTTCCGTTACTCATCTTGTTTCCATTAATTTTTTTATTTGTAAGTCAGGAAAAATAAGTGTGACGGAAGTAAAGTGCTATAGAACCTATGCTTAATATGCCCGTCTTTTTGTCTGTCTGTCTGCCGGTTTCTCTCTCTCTCTCTCTCTCTCTCTCTCTCTCTCTCTCTCTCTCTCTCTCTCTCTCTCTCTCTCTCTCTCTCTCTTTATCTATCTATCTATCTATCTATCTATCTATCTATCTTTGTGTGTGTGTGTGTGTGTGTGTGTGTGTGTGTGTGTGTGTGTGGAACCTGATAATTGGTACATTCTTGGCACATCTCTTAATCACAAATTACTCAGGCAGACATTTTTTTCTTTTCTTCTGTTTTATTTATTTATTTTTTTTCAGCAATTTACCTTATTTTATCTCTGCAGCCACATCCAAACATTACAGTGGCTGGAGACTGGATCTTTCAATCCTTTTCTTTCTGGTAAGCGCCTGTAACGATACTGTACAGGGATTTTAATACTGAACCATTGCATATCAAAGGGAGAGGAGCAAGAGTGAAAGAAAACCCTCAAAAAGAGAGGTAATGAAGGCAAGATGCTGCTCGACTTTCTACCTTGAGCATACCTTCCCTAACCTACCATTCATTGTTCATCTCGTCTAGCCTTATGGCGCCGTGAACCGACACCTGATCCCCGTATCTTCGCATCTCACCACCTAATACCGCCATATCTCTTATTCCGACTTGTGTGGCTGAGAATACGCGTCCACTTCAAGGCTAAGCTGTTTTACATTAATGCTTCGACTGCCATGGCCTCTCAAGTTTAATAAGATGCTTTGGTGTAAGTTTATGGTGTAGTGTAGTTTGATCCTGCATGACATATGGCTGGTAGTATGGGTTTGTGGAGTGGTTCAGATCTTTTATCACAGTATTCTTAACATTTTCCGTGTCTCATTTTTACTTTTAACGGCTCCATTAAGTTTGGGTATTCTGCAATATTTTCTTGGGTTTAGTGATAGTTTTAACACTTGTTCTGCTTTATCAATAGAAATAAGAACTGTGGAACTCTCTGTCTGCTTCTATATTTTCCCCTGCTAAAGACTTTAACTCTTTCATGAGGGAGGTTTCAAGAAAACTCTCCGCTAATTTTTGGATAATAATTTTGGCTCTAGTTTTTTGAGGACTGGTACCTTCAGTGGGTTTTTATTCTCCTATTTTTTCTGTAGACCATGAGCAGAGGCCCTGTTACAAACACACACACACACACACACACACACACACACACAAAGAAAGTCCAATAGGATAGAACTAAACATCTGTGTGTGTGTGTGTGTGTGTGTGTGTGTGTGTGTGTGTGTGTGTGTGTGTGTGTGTGTGTGTGTGTGTGTGTGTGTGTGTGTGTGTGTGTGTGTGTTTATAGTCCTGATCAGAGAATAAGGCGTTAAAGAATGTTGATTTTATTGTCTGTTGTTTCATTTTCGCACACAATAATCGTCTAAACACTAGGATCCCGCAGATGAAGAACCAAACACCATGCTGTTCTCGACTACCGGTCAAAAATAAATAAGGAAAGCTGCCACAATTACTCAATGGACCTACATATGAGAATCCCTGTATAAAACATAGCTACGTATTTCAACTATCACCCCTGTCCGCATTTATCTAATCTTCTTTTACAGCACGCTAATGACCCCGCACGAAGAACCTGATAACGGAGTCTATTCCAGTTAAAATGTTGAGTGGTACCGGCGGCAGAAGTTATGGTGTTGGTACTATGAAGGCATCTAGAGGTGAGATCTTTACTTTAACTCTACTTAATCGCGGAAGGTTAAAATGATGTTACTGGTGTGAGAGCGTAAGTCAGAAAGGGTCCCTATGTAAAATTAAGCCATCTCCAGTCTTACAAAAATCAAGTTAAGGGTAAATTATACAAGTATGAGTCTGAAACCTGCTTATCTTGTGTGCTTTAGTGAGGTCAGCAGGGTGAATGAGAGAGAGAGAGAGAGAGAGAGAGAGAGAGAGAGAGAGAGAGAGAGAGAGAGAGAGAGAGAGAGAGAGAGAGAGAGAGAGAGAGAGAGAGAGAGAGAGAGAGAGAGAAACTAAATAAACCCTATAATAATCATCACCTTCTCCTCCTCCTCCTCCTCCTTCCCCACGAAAAGCTTATTATTTAATTTTCTATCTCTCAGGAATTTTTATCGCTCTTATCAAGGTGGTTGTGGTTGTGGTGGTGGTGGTGGTGGTCAGACCTCACCTCGATAAATCCCAATTAATATAAGCCATTCATCACAGGTAGAGCAGAGGCTGTGACGTGTGTGTAAATGAGAGAGAGAGAGAGAGAGAGAGAGAGAGAGAGAGAGAGAGAGAGAGAGAGAGAGAGAGAGAGAGAGAGAGAGAGAGAGAGAGAGAGAGAGAGAGAGAGAGAGAGAGAGGTGGGGGGGTTGACTGGTTGGTTGCCTTTTACCATACCACAAACCTTCACCCACTCTCACTCTCTCTCTCTCTCTGCCATGCCATAACACACACACACACACACACATACACACACACAGGTGACCGGCCACGCTCCGAAGTGCTGGTATGAATAAGAGGTGAGCGTGTCCTGGCCTGCGATGTGGTGGAGGCGGGGCGTGTGGGAGGCTGTGATGGGGTGGGGTAGGTGGAAGGAAGAGAGAGAGAGAGGAAGAGAGGGAGGGAACGCCAAGAAATAAATAGAGAGAATGAAGAGGAGCCGGTGAAACGAAACGGGTACTTGAGTTAAACAATGAAAAGAAGGAGGTGGTGGAAATAGGCGAAGAAAAGATGGGAGAAGGATATGGAAGAGAAAGATAAGAAGAAAACTGGTAAAGGAAGGAAAATAAACACTAATACAGTTGAAACACAAATGAAAATAGACACTTAACTTTCCTTAGGTGTTTGAGAAAAAAAATGAAGGAAGAGGGAAGAAGAGGAAAGATGCAAGACGAGAGCGTTTAAAAATACAAGTGTTAGTGTCCTCTGTGCCTTGTCCTGCTGCACCCATCACCTGCATGTCCTCCTTCAATGCATGTATAAACCTCCTTAGCCTTCCTCTCTTCCTCCTGGTAAATCCACCTTTAGCATCCCTCTTTGTAACCTTGGCATTGATGAAAAAAAGAGAGAGAGTGAGAGAGAGAGAGAGAGAGAACCACCACCATCACCACCACCCACCAAAACACCCACAACACACACACACACACACCGTCACGCCAGTAGTTCCCAGCTCACCATCTTACACTCTCACACTCACACCGCCTGGCCTGGATCACTGCACCACCTCCCCCCACCTCGCATCTCGTAACTCCCCAGGTAAACACTCGCACCTGCTCGTTAGTTATCCAGGTGGCCCTTAATTAACCGTAAGCCTAGTTAGTCCTGTCTAATGGACAAGGCAGGGGGGAGGGAGGATGCCGTGGCAGGTTCTTAAGGCTTGGGTGTCACAAGGAGATGCGCTGACCAACTCTTGTTACAGAAGAAGGAGGAGGAGGAGAAGAGAGAGAGAGAGAGAATGGGTGGAAGGGGAGGAGGAGGAGGAGAGAGAGAGATGGGTGGAAGGGGAGGAGGAGTGAAACGTAGGAGGAATGGAAGGAGGAGTAAGAGAGGAATGTGAGAGGAGGAGAGAAAGAAGAAAACAGACAATAACAGCCGATGAGAGAGAAATGCGGGAGGAACTGGAGAAGGAGGAGGAGAGAAACCTGGATGGAATAGGAGAAGGAACAGCAAAAGAAAAATGTAGGAGGAGGAAGAGGAGGAGAGAAACGTTGGCGGAAGAAGCGAAGGAGGAGAAGAAAGAAACGTGGGAGGAAGGGGAGGATGAATGAAAGTGAAAGAAACGGAGGGAAATATATAAAGGGATACAAAGGGAGAGCAGACAGCAGCAGATCTGTTGGTCCTTACTGGGCTATTTAACATACGGTGATAGAAATGGGATAGTGAAAGAAAGAGGAAAGAAATGCAGGAGAAACAGGAGCAAAGGAAGGTGAGAGGAAGGGTAGATGGAGAAGGGAAGGGAAAGGTAAAGGAAGGAATGGTAGGAGGAAGGTAGAAGAAAAATAAAATAAGGAAATAAATGAATAACAGGCATTGCACACTCATGAATAATGTTGAGAGAGAGAGAGAGAGAGAGAGAGAGAGAGAGAGAGAGAGAGAGAGAGAGAGAGAGAGAGAGAGAGAGAGAGAGAGAGAGAGAGAGAGAGAGAGAGAGAGAGAGAGAGAGAGAGAAATTAAACAGTGGTATCCTCTTACCTAATTACCACCCACTGTAATCCTCCTCCTCCTCCTCCTCCTCCTCCTCCTTCTCCTCCCCCTCCATAAACTGCAAGTCAACCTTATTTCACTTAATTTACTTCCATTTTTTTCCCTTGCTATGCCTCCAAAGTACTTCTCAATTTCTTTCTCTCTATCACCTTCAAAGCGAACTGGTTAGAGAGGAGAGAGGACGAGGATAACAGGAATAGATGGATGGATGGATGGATGGATAGATAGATAGACAAAAAATGACAAAGAGGACGGGAAGGACAAAGGAGAGAGGACAAGTAAGACACAGACGTAAGGGATAAGAAAAGGAAAAAAATAACAGTAACCCAAAATATAGATGCTAATTATGAGAGAAAAGGGAAGAGATAAAGAAATACAAGAGATCACGAAGAGACGAAAAAGAAAAAGAAATCAAATGAAACAGAATGACGTAGATGCTTTACATTGACCAACTCATTATGAAACTGCCGCCACTAACTCAATACATGTAAAATCCACTAACTGTCAGAACATAATAATAAAAAAAAAAAAAACTTACCAGTGGCTTTGAAAGGATTACAGAAGAACCTTTTTAAAAACATACTACTACTAATCAGAAGAGAATAAACAAAGAGGATAACTACATTGAACAACAAATAGGAGGCGGGATTTTAAACCACTTTAGTATAAAAACTGTCACCGAAAACTAAATAAACTCCCACTAATTGCATCCAGAATACGATAGTACCGGAAAGCAAATAAGAGAGAATTTTAAGCCCTTGACCATAAAAACCATCACCCAACACTTAATAAAATTCTTCAAACTGCAACCGGAATATAATAAAACCGATTACTGAAAGGGATACGAGAAGGACTTTTTAAAAACATTCCACCGATAAGCAAATCAAAATAAACTCGACTTCAGATTTGACAAAGACGAATTATGAACCCCGTCACTATCTAAAAAAACCCAAAACTAAACAAAACCACCTTAACTGCAACCAAAACATGAAAAATTGGACCCGTGGCTCTGAAAGCATTAAGGGAGGAACTTTTTAAAAACTGCAGAAATCCCTTGACAAAAATGGCTAAACCTTTCCAGGAGCGAGTGCGAGGCGTGACCGTGAACTGATCCCGTATCTCTTATCTGAACCCTCGTGGCTGGCTGGCTGGCTGGCTGGGAACGCCTCATTAACGCCTTCCTGCTGCTGCTGCTGCTGCTGATGATGATGATGATGATGATGCTGAGGTGGTGGTGGTGGTGGTGGTGGTGGTGGTGGTGGTTTGGTGCAGGCTTCAGGTGAAGATGATAAGTAAAGAAGCAGGAAAGGAAGAGAAGGTTTAAGAAATGTTAAAGAAATTGGACGCAGAACAACAATAACAACAACAACAACAACAACAACAACCAGAAAAAAAGAA
>NC_087162.1:24092947-24095447 GCF_035594125.1 Scylla paramamosain | reverse complement strand
AGTGAGTGAGTGAGTGAGTGACAGGTGGTGTCGCAGCGCGTATGAGTCACAGTGAGGTGTCAACTCTTGAGACAATAGTGAACTTTTATCAAATTTTGAGAAAGTGAAGTAATGAATGAGGCCAAGGAGCGAGAGAGAGAGAGAGAGAGAGAGAGAGAGAGAGAGAGAGAGAGAGAGAGAGAGAGAGAGAGAGAGAGAGAGAGAGAGAGAGAGAGAGAGAGAGAGAGAGAGAGACTTTCCAATACAAACATACATATAATTATCACAACATTAGTGCAACTTGTTATTATTATTATTATTATTACTGAGCACCGAAATTTCCCACCAATAAAAATAAAACCAAACAAAATAAAAACCAATATATTTTGTACGTACATCGTCTCGCTCGTGTGACTCTTCGCCATCTGGAAGGAAAAACGAGAAAAAAAAAATATTAGTACCGGAAAATCATATGAAGATCAAAATACGTAACAAGAATATATATAAAAAAAATAATAATAATAAAAGAGCAAGATTGAAGATACTACTGCTCACGTGGCGTCTCTCTCTCTCTCTCTCTTGTGTGCATGTGTGGATGGAAAGAAAGAAGGAAGCGAAAAAATGCACAAAAAATACTCGTGAAATAGACAACTGGGAAAGAAACGAAGAAATACAACAAAACCAAAGACAAAAAGTAACAACAATAGAGAACAGAAGCCCAGCAACAAAGACACGCAGACAAGAACATGAAATAACTGAAGGACCGATTGACCGACACACCGACACACCCAGAGACACACAAACTTACGGACAGACAGACAGACAGACAGACACACAGAACATGCAAGTAACCGAGTCCTGAACTTCACCAAAAGTAAGGAAAGTTAAGCAGTAGACATAAATGAAAAACAAGCAAAGAAGTAGTAGATGTAAGTGTAAAAAGCGATAATAAAGTAATATAAAAAGATAAAAAAAAAAGTAAGAAATAATACTGAATAAAAAAACAAACAAACAAACAAACAAACGAGCAATGAAGAAAATATGAATAATAAACTAATGGATTTATCAACTTTGCTACCTAAAAAAAAAAAAAAATAAAAGATAACAATGAAAACCAAGCAGAAAATAAATAAAGAAAAAAAGAAGGTATATAAAATAAACTAACAACTTTACAAACATTTTCTTTTTATCTCCCCTCAGTCAATCTGAATAAATAAATAAACAAATAGATATAATGAATAACAACCCATGAATAAAAATAAAAACCTCCACATCTTATCTTTATCTCCATCTTCATCTTCATCAGCAGACTCTCCACTCTCCTCCCTCCCTTTTTCTCCCTTTACTTTCTCCCCTCCTCTTCCTCTCCCTCTCCCTCTCTCCCTCTCTCTCCCTCTCTCTCTCTCTAGGCATAACACAAGGTAAATGTTGGGAATAAATATATTAGAAGTAAGGAAAACAGTACCCCGAGATCCCATGTAAACGTCGCATGGACCTCATAAAGTGGATGAAATACTGACCGGAAACAGGACGTGGAATGCAAGGCGTGTTTGGTGGTGGTAGTGGTGGTGGTGGTGGTGGTGGTGATGGTGGTGGTTGTAGTGGTGGTGGTGGTGGTAGTAGTAGTAGTAGTAGTAGTAGTAGTAGTAGTAGTAGTAGTAGTAGTAGTAGTAGTAGTAGTAGTAGTAGTAGTAGTAGTAGTGAATATTACTCTTCACCTCTTACTCCATCTACGAGTATTCTCCTTTCAACCAAGCCTCTGCCTCCGGACCCCCCTTTCTCTCTCTCTCTCTCTCTCTCTCTCTCTCTCTCTCTCTCTCTCTCTCTCTCTCTCTCTCTCTCTCTCTCTCTCCCTCTCATTCCAGAGCCTCTCCGCCTCCCTCCTCCATCTAATTCAGCCTCCTCCTTCCTTCAACACCATATCCTTAATTCCCTTCCTCTTCCTCCTCTTCTTCCTTCAGCTACATAGCCACTCTTCCCTCCAATCTCTTAATTCACTCTATCTTCCTTCCTCCTCTTCCTCTTGTTACCTCCAACTACTTAATTCACTCCATCTCCCCTTCTCTTCTTCTTCCTCCTGCAACTACACAACCACTTCACTCCACCTCCCTTAGTCCTCCCTGCCCACACTGGCCCCTCACCCCAAGCTGCCTCATCAACACAATTATTTAATCTAATTAGCAGGCAAGCTGACAGTCGACACCGCCCCGCTCGTGGGCTGCGGGGATGGTGGCCGATTATCTCCCCACCTGTTCCCAGAGCCCCGCGAGATGCTACCTCACCGCCCAGCCACCAACCACTAGCCACCTGCGTCTGCGTCTACGTCTGCCGCCAATCGCCTCTTCTAGAATTGATGCATATTGTAATTGGTTAATGTGGTTGGTTAACTAGTGGGATTTTTTTTATTTATTTATATGGATGTTAGTTTTTTTTATGTAAGAGGCAGTGGTCAAAGGGTACCAAAAAGTTAAGAGTGCCAGTCCCCCCAAAAAAATAGGTCAAAGGGAATCGTTGCAAATAG
>NC_087162.1:24082947-24087947 GCF_035594125.1 Scylla paramamosain | reverse complement strand
CCTCCCTTCTCTTCCTCTACTTCTCCTATAAGGAAAGGAAAAGAATACAAGAAAATTAAGAAACGATGGCAGTGGTAAATTAATAAAACTGGAAGCAAGAAAGGGAAAAGAAAAAAACAAGCAAGAAAATGGAAATAAAGAAAGTTTTAAGTCAAGCACACGGAGAAAGGAAAACACACGAAAACAAACAAAAGATAAATGAATCGTATATATGAAAAAAAAGAAAAAAAAACATGAAACAAGAAAAAGCAACGGAAAGTAAGAGTAGCTAAAAAAAAAAAGGGCAGAAAGCAAAAGAAAAAAAAATACAACAAAACAAACAGCAAAGAAAGAAAAACATCACCTCAAGAGTCAGTACATAACATCCACATTAATTACCAGTTTTATTGCCTCGTTTTTTCTCTTTAGTACGCCTGCCACAACTTTAAATCTTGCCAGAAAAACGCGGCTGAAAACTTATTCCTAATGAGAGAATGAATAAGAGAAGAGGAATGAAGAGGAGCCGGAAAATGAACTAGTCTGTAAATATGCTAATTAATCTCAGGCCAAGAAATTTATAAGTCGAATTTGAAACCCCTGCTGTCGTAACTCTCTCTCTCTCTCTCTCTCTCTCTCTCTCTCTCTCTCTCTCTCTCTCTCTCTCTCTCTCTCTCTCTCTCTCTCGTTCTTCCTCTTTCAAGAAGAAGACGAACAACAACAACAACAACAACAACAACAACAACAACAACAACAGCAACAACAACAACAACAACAAGAGCAGCAAAACACCACACGCCACAACACATCCCCACACCCCCGCACACCCCCACACCTCCCCAACCAACCCCTCACCCCCCAACACACACACACACACACACACACACACACACACACACACACACACACACCCTCAATCCAATTAAAACGTTTTGGATTTTATATAAACAATGTAATTTACGACGGCGCTGTCCAAGCTCAACAATTACTGATGATACGTCGGGGATGAGCCTGGCTAACCTGCTCGTCCCGCGGCCCCAGGTGAACTACGCGCGCCCAGGTGAGACGGGGATGTGCCCTCACCTGATTCATGGTCCCAAGTTTCCCCGCTGAAGCTGCAATCACCATAGGTCGGGTGATGAATCCCCGCTGGTAATTAGAAGACTTGAGGTGGGTGCAAACAGCCCTTGTAATCATACTGAGGGTGGGAGGAAGGGAGAGGAAGGAGGGGATGGTGGGAGGAATGGCAAGTGGGAGAAAAAAGGGATGTTTGCGGGTCTATAAGAGAGAGAGAAGGATGGAAGTGGGAATGGGAAGTAAGAAGTTAGTGTCTGTGGGAGGGGGAAGAAAACGAAAATGGTAGGAAATGAGAGCAAAAATGGTGTCCGTGGAAGGAAGAAAGAGAAGATACGGAATGGGGAGAATGGGAGGAGAAAGTATGGAATGGTGAGTATGGGAGGGAGCGTGATGGAAGGCAGAGGGACATGGGAGAGAAAGGGAGAGAGTGGGAGGAAAAGAAATGGTATGGAGCGGAACGGGTAGGAGGAAAAGGAGGAAAAGGGTGGCTAGTTCTGTGGGAGAGAGAGAGAGAGAGGGATGGGAGAAGAGGGTATGGAAAGTGGAGGTGGGAGGAATGACCGGGGTGTCTATTGGAGGGAGAGAAAAGGTGGAGAGACGTGGGAGAGTGGAAAGGAACGATGAAATGCTTGTTGGTGGGAGAAGTAGGAGGATGAGGGGGACGTGGGAGAGTGAGAGGGATGGGTGGAGTGCTGGTGGGAGTGGAGGGAGGGAGAAAGGTTAGTGAGAGGGAAAGTGTGAGTGGGTAATGTCTTTTCTCTCTCTCTCTCTCTCTCTCTCTCTCTCTCTCTCTCTCTCTCTCTCTCTCTCTCTCTCTCTCTCTCACTCACTGATGAGAAAAAGAAAAATGAAAAGAAGAAATACTTAGCAATAAATTAGTGGTGAGAGAGAGAGAGAGAGAGAGAGAGAGAGAGAGAGAGAGAGAGAGAGAGAGAGAGAGAGAGAGAGAGAGAGAGAGAGAGAGAGAGAGAAAATAAGGAATAAGAAGAAAGAAAACAATAAAAAAGAAACAAAAATAAAGAAATAAGTAAAAGAATAAGAAAAGTGAGAGTAAAAGGAAGGAAAAGGGAGAGGAGAAGAGAAAAGCGAAAAAAGAGTAATAACAAAAAAGAAAAGATGCAGAAGAGGTAGGAAAGAGACACATGGATGGAGAAGAAAGCAGAGAAGAGGAAAACGAGAGGAAAAAAAGAATAAAAAAAAAAACAAGACAGAAAAAAAAGGAGTCAAAAAGATCACAAGAGTATTTATACACACAAAAAAAAAGAAAAGAAAATAAGAGAATGGGAAGCAAGAGATAAAAAAAAAAAACAGGATGGCAATAAAGACTACACAAAAAAAAAATAGGAAGTAAAAGATAAAAAAAAAGAATGAAAAGCAAAACAATAATAAAAAAAAACAGAGAAAAGAAAACATACAAATGGAAATCTAACTATTTACACAAACCAAATACAAGAGAGAGAGAGAGAGAGAGAGAGAGAGAGAGAGAGAGAGAGAGAGAGAGAGAGAGAGAGAGAGAGAGAGAGAGAGAGAGGGAAGACGAGGGAAGGTAAAGGAAAGGATAAGAGTAGCAACAGCAGCAAGAGGAGGAGGAGGAGGAGGAGGAGGAGGAGGAGGAGGAGGAGGAGGAGGAGGAGGAGGAGGAGGAGTCGGGGGGAGGGTGTGGAGAATGGCCTGCATTATACCGCGGTTCTCAGAGGTAATAACTTAATAACTCATAACTCCCTATTAGTGCGGCGAGTCTAAGATAAAACCGACTCTTCCTAACTTGACTTTTTTATTTACTCACCTCTCTCTCTCTCTCTCTCTCTCTCTCTCTCTCTCTCTCTCTCTCTCTCTCTCTCTCTCTCTCTCTCTCTCTCTCTCTCTCTCTTCTGCCTAGCATCTTGTGGATAATTCTTGAGAGAGATTTTGTTTTGATGCGTCTCGTGTGTGTGTGTGTGTGTGTGTGTGTGTGTGTGTGTGTGTGTGTGTGTGTGTGTGTGTGTGTGTGTGTGTGTGTGTGTGTGTGTTTGTATATTATTGCTCTCTTGTTACTCATTATTTTATTTTTCAACGCTAAAGTTTTATCCTTTTCAGTTGTTTGGGTTACTGAGTTTGTCTTTTATTTATTTTATGTTCTTTTCATGTGTTGTATTGCTGTGTTGTGTTGCGTTGATCTTACTGTGTGCCTGTACTCCGTCGCTGTGTTGTGTTACCATCTTGTGTTACCGCTGCTGTGTTTTTACGATTCGTTTTTCTCTGATGCTGTGTTCTTGTTAATGCTCTTACTGGGTCTCTGGATTCTGTTGCTGTGTTGTGTTGCCGTGGTGCTGCTACCGTGTTTTTATTTCCGTGTTGCTGTGTTCAGTTTTGTGCTGCGCTGTGTTGTGTTGCGTTACCGTGCTGTGCTGTGTCACTGTGTTGTTATTACTGTGTTTGTGTGATGTCATGCCGTGTCATGTTACTGTGGTATGTTGTGTTAGTGTGTTGCTGTTACTGTTGCTGTTATTGTGTTGATTTGCTCCGTGTTGTGTTGCAGTGTTAGTGTTGTCGTGTTGCTTCTTAGTTAAATTACTTTGTCTTTCATTCAGTGTTGCCTCGTTTTGTTCGTGATGCTACATGAGAGAGAGAGAGAGAGAGAGAGAGAGAGAGAGAGAGAGAGAGAGAGAGAGAGAGAGAGAGAGAGAGAGAGAGAGAGAGAGAGAGAGAGAGAGAGAGAGAGAGAGAGAGAGAGAGAGAGAGAGAGAGATCCAAAAGAAAAATGAGAAAACATAAGAATAAATGAGGCGGAAGAAAGGCGCAACACAAGAGCAGTAAGGAGGAGGAGGAGGAGGAGAAGGAGGAGGAGGAGGAGGAAGAAGAAAAAAGAAGAGGAAAAGAAAGAAAGATTTAAAAGAATAAGGAAAACTAAAGCAAACAAACATAAGAGAAAAAAAAATTCTAACCCAGAGAAAACAAAAAAACAAAACTAGTAACATCAAGAATAATTACAAATAGAACAAACTAATCAATTACTCATTAAAATCTGAGTCTATGCCTATCATTCAACTTAATTAGAACCTATATATTACTTGCCTTCCCCTGATTTACGACCACCAAAGCTATATTCACTTTTATTTTCTTGTTGTTGTTACTGCTGCTGCTGCTGTTACTTATATTCCTTTAAATTAGAAGGAAGACAAGAGGTTTTTTCGAGTTTATAGGAGTACTGAAGAGTGTTGAAGAAGGATTTAGAAATGTTGAAGAAGAATTACGGGAGTTTCATAAGGATTAGAAGTGTTACAAAGAGATTAGGAGTGATACAAAAGGATTTTAAGTGTTACAGAAGGATTAGGAGTGTTTCAAAGGAATTATGAGTGTTACAGAAGGATTAAGAGTGTTACAAAGAGATTAGGAACGTAAAGAAAAGGATTAGAAGTATTAAAGAAGGATTACGACTATTGCAGGAGGATCAGAAGTACTGCAGAAGGAATAGGAGTGTCACAATAGGATTACGACCGTCACAAAGGGATTATCCGTTTTACAGGAGGGTCAGAAGTGTTGAGGAAGTTTAACACAGGGAATGACAGGAGAGAAAGGAAAGGTTTAACGTTTATAAAAGGAGCATCAGGGAGTGTTACAAAGGAATGGGTCTATGTAAGGAGGAGTGTGGTTGATTTACTGATCTACTTATCTATATATGTATTATTTTCTTTTTTTTTTTATCTCGTTTTATGTTTTTATCTATCTATTTATCTAGTAATCTAATTAATTATCCATTTATCTATTTATCTATCTATTTATTTTACGTATCAAGGGACTACCGAAAAAGGAAAAAAATATATATAGAAGAAAGTTGTGTATTCTCTCAACTTTCACTTAAAAAAAAATCGAAAATAGAAGAGAGCAAAAGAAAAAAAAAAAAAAAAAGAAGGGTAGGCTAATTCAATTAAAAGACGACATACCACACTCCTCACACAGTCACTCTC
>NC_087162.1:24065447-24080447 GCF_035594125.1 Scylla paramamosain | reverse complement strand
TGGCAGCCTTCCTGCGCTGGCTCTGAAACGCCAGTCAACGGCAACAGGCACCAAACAGATAGGACCAATTTACAAACAAAAATAACAAACAAATCAATGATGAGACAAGGAAGACAGTGGCCCGCAGTGACGAGTGGCGGGGAAGGTGACGCGTGACACCCGTGACGCCCCCCATTCCTTCCCCTCCCATTCCCTTCCTTCCCCTTCCCTTCTCTTTCCTTCCCGTCCCTCCGCAGCGCGTGGGTTTGATCTCTGCCACCGAGCGAGACTCGTGCCACAAAACGCCGAATTAACTAAACTTTTCACAGGAAGCTGGAGTCGGCGGAGCGAGAGAGAGGGAGGGGAACGGGAGGGAGAGTGGAGGAAAGGGGAGGAGCGAAGCCACTTCTCCACTCCACCCGAAGTCCCATTTTCCCTCCACTCTCGTGTTCTTGTGTTCCCGCGAGGCTCTTGGAACACTACCCAGCCGCGATCCCCGAGGCGTAACCCACCCGCCGGGGTTAATCTGATCGTTCCCTTGTGACCCGGGGGCGTAGGGGCGGTTGTGGCGTGCTGAGAGGGCGGCGAGAGAGCTGCACGGTGACCCCAGAGGCTTGTGTCTCCATGGGAAGCCTCTAGCACAGGGCCACTCCTTCCGTCCCTTGCATGACCCGCCGCCTCTTCCTCCCCCTCCTCCCCACTCTCTCTCTCCCCCTTCTCACTCCCTCTCGTAGCTGGCAACACAGCCGCGGAGTGAGGCACGCTGATCCCGCCCCTCACCATGCCCCTCCCCCCTGGTGCTGGAAGGCCTCTGGAAGGACCTGGGTCACGGTAGGTCACGGGAAGCGGTTTGTGCCCCCAGCCGCCAGGAGTGAGGCGCCAGTCACTCCACTGTTATCACACTACCACCACCATCACCACTACTACCACTACCACCACCACTACCACCACCACCACCACCACTGCTGCTGGTACTGCTACTCCTATGCACTTCCTTACCCTTCTCTTTTACGCAATTCGTTTTCCTCTCATACATTAGTTAGTGTAAGGCAGTAAAGTTAAATCAAGTAGCTAAGACGTACAGGTTTGTTGCTGCAAATTATTAGGACCACGTCTTCAAGAAATAGCAATAATGCATTAATATCACTATTGTAGATGCCACTATATCTATTTACGTTACGATGTCCTAAGTCTTTGCATCTTGCCTGGTCTCAACCCGTGTAAAAAAATCACCTCAATCAGAACACCATGCATTATTAAACAGAGGAATGTGATAATGGAAGTGATTTACGTTTCTTTCGCCGAATAGAAAATAAAAGAAAAGCAAGAACGAAAGTGGGAGAGTATAAATGTAATACTTGTATGTAACGTTGTCAAAGTTTTTCACACGCAAGTTACAGTGAAAAAACCCAGATATTGACTATCACCATTACGACGACCACCACCACCACCACCACCACGAACGAGACAAAAAGTACAACAAGAACAAAGACAGTACGAGAACGGACAAGAACGAGAACAAGAGCACCAGTACGTAACTACTACTACTACTACTACAACCGTTACAACAATATTCCTTCCACCACCCAAGGTCTGTAAAAAAGTCAAGAACAAGAAAAATCTCTACAAATAAAAGAAAAACCGTAATATGCAGATATCAAGGTTTAAACTAACACCGGAAGCCTCCCCCGCCATCCCCCGCCGGTGACATTTAAGCGAGTGAAGGACGTGAGTGAAGGAAACAACAGATTCCTTCCTCCTCCTCCTCTTCCTTCTCCTCCTAATTAAAAAAAAAATAATAATAAATAAAAAACCTCCTCCTTCTCCTCCTTCTCCTCCTCCTCCTCCTCCTCCTAATTAAAAAAAAAAAGTGAAAAAAAATAATCTCAACATTTCTATCTAATAACAGGGAAATGTTCCTTACTTAAAGAAGAATTATTGTATATCTGTAAAATGTTCTTTCGAATTCTTAGGAGTGGTGCGTAGATAATAACCACATTTCAATTTTAAAGGAAATTAAGGCACTAAAACACTAAGACACACTTTAGCGATTGATAGATATTTTCTATATTAATATTCTCCTACTTGTCATGGTATAATAATCTGCAATCTTGGAGGAAAATTTTTATTTAGAGGAGTTTTTGAATATTTTTTACAAGTACGAACCTTATTTCAGCACCTGCGTATATACCACCTCTCTTTCTCATCAAGCGACGCAGTATTTCTTCCTTGAAAAAAAAAAAAAAAAACAGATCAACGGAATAACAAACAATAAATCAGCTGTTTTTTTTCTTTATTCTATATATGCGATAGACACATTATCCTTATGCCTGTATCCTTTAAAATATACGCTTAACTTATACTTGCATAATTAACTAATATTTGCATCCTCAAATCTTACCTTAATCCTTAACTTAAATTCTTCATCAATAACTTAAACGTGCACCCTCAATTTCCACCCTTAAGGTTACATCCCTGATTTAAACTTGCCTCTTTAACTTGACTTTGCACCCTTAACTCAAATTTGCACCCTGAAAAATTTGCACCCTCGGAAAAAAGTTTGCATCGTTCACTTCAACTTATATTTTCACTTGGAATCTTCACCTCTACTTAATTCAAATCTACGTCTTTAATTTGCATCGTCAACTTACACATGCATCCTTGTCTTAGGCTTGCATTCTTATTTAAAACTTTGTCTTAATTTAAACAAACACCCTTAACTTCCCAGAGAGAGAGAGAGAGAGAGAGAGAGAGAGAGAGAGAGAGAGAGAGAGAGAGAGAGAGAGAGAGAGAGAGAGAGAGAGAGAGCGTCCTTGCATCCATCCTTCGTTCATTCCTATCACTCACCGTCACGTCTCTCCTTCTCCCCTCTCTCTTTCACACACACACACACAGACACACACAGCAGGTCCCTCGCGCGCTCCCACAGACCACAATCCTCCGCTAACTTGATATTCGAGAGGCGCGTCTCACCCAATTATTCGGTGGCTGATACCTAACGACCCGACCCGCGTTATCGCCGACCTGCTGGAGTTTTACGTCCTCTGTGTAATGCTGCGGACGGCGCCTGATGAATAATGGACGGGACCCTACACGCTGGGAGGAGGAGGAGGAGGAGGAGGAGGTGGATGGTGAAGTTCTAGATCTAGTTGAGTTTTGCTTCTTCATCTTCCTCTAGTTGTGGTGGTGGTGGTGGTGGTGGTGGTGGTGGTTAGTCATGTAGTTGCTCTGATGTCATTTAAGATGTTAATTTCTCAGTTTACTTACTTATTTATTTATCGTTGTTTTTGCTCTCCTTTTCTTCTACTTATTTCGGCTTTTTCAGCTTTTTTCCTCTTCTTCATTTTTTTCTTCCTGTGTCTCTTCCTCCATTTTTCTTTTACAATTTTCTTTGTTCCTCTTCCTTTTCTTCCTCCTCTTTTTTTCTTTTTACTTCTTCACCCTCCTCCTCCTCTTCCTTTTTCTTTTGCTCCTCCTCCTCCTCCTCCTCTTCCTTTTCCTTTTCTTTTCCCCTTTCACTATTTAATTCTTTCCATCAGTGAAGCACCTCTAAATTTTCTTCTCCCACGGATCACGTACTGTACCACCGCTCCATTTCTCTCTTCCCTCTCCTTCCTCTTCACCTGTTTTCACCTGTGCCCCTTTGGAAAGTTACACGCCACCACTCATCCGCCACCAGACACGGAAGCCGCCGTCAACAAACTCCCAGGCAAGCGGACAAAAGCCTCAGCGTCTCACCACAACAAGAACAACACACGTGAGGGAAAGAAAAAGTATGAAAAGACTGGATCTGTATTTTGAAACGCTTTGGTCTCCCACAAGAACTGTTTTCAAATGCCGCAGACATGACTGGACCGGTTTACATGGGTGTTTTTCATATTAGTGCTGAACGCTTGTTGATTTATTATCGAAATCATGAAAACCCCACTTTGGAAACGCTAATAACTCCCACACTAACTTGAAAATAGTCGAAATAAGATAATGGAATGAGTTTTTACGGGTGTTTTTATATCAGTGGTGCAGAATCTTGATTTAACTAGTGGTTATGTAATGAAATCTCACTTTGAAAATCACAATAACTTAGATACCACAATAAATTTTTCACGCGTTTCCATATTGGCGGTGCAGAATCTTCATTGAACTAGTGCTTAAATTATGAAATCTCACATTGAAAACTCCAATAACTTCCACGAAAACTTAAAAAAAAAAGTGAAGCAAACCTGCTAAAATTACTCGAGATAAGAATAGTTAATCGGCTTAGATATCTTTCCCTGGCAACTGCAATCATTAAAACTTCTTCGAAACATCTACTCTAGTCACCTCCACCAAAGCCTGTTAAAGTAGACCAGACAGACACCAAATTGTTTAAGAACGCGTAGATGTTGTTTGATTTCCCCCACCTTTACAAGAATCACGAAAACATGTATGTATTTATTTATTGAAAACCTAGATAACAACCACAATTTACAAAATCAACTGAGATTAACCACCCAAACGTCTGAGCATGCGACGTGTGGCTCTGCAGTGTACCACCACATCGCAGCACCACTTCCTTTAACTCCCTGGCGTGTTTGGCATCGTCCTTCACCCCAACGGGACCCCACCGCCTGCAGGTACCCAATCAGAGAAGGCTATAAGTCCCCACACTCCTGGAATGCCCGCCATGCTTCCCCGCCTCGCTAGATCCTACATCCTGCGGGCGAAATCCTGCGAGAAAGCTTATGGAGGAGAGAGAAGCGGGACACTTTTTCTGCCTCGTCTGGTGCTCCGTACATGTGTGCTGTTTATTCTGAGCCTCGGGGAGTCACGTGATGTTCTGCCAGCGGTCATGTGAAGGGGATCTAACCAACCGGGTTCAGCGTTCACCTCTTCTCACCTTCTGTCACCTGCACCTGCGTTTTCTTGGTGTGGAAGTAAGGAGAGCAGAGGAAAGGATGAAAATGGTGGTTATAAGTAGGAAAAATAAGGAAGAGGAAAGGAAAACGGCGAGAATAATGGCTGTAAGCGATGGAAGAGGAAGGAAGAAGGGGAAGAGGAGAGGAAAAGACGAGAATAATGGTTACAAGTAATGAAAGTACTTTGAGGTGGTTCACCTGGCACTCTTTCTATGCACCAACATGTTCTGTATAATATTGCCATGTATGTGTTTATTTATTTTGTATTTCTGTACCAGGTTCATTGTCTGTCAACTATTGCTTTCCTGTGTCCCGTTGTTGTTGTTGTTGTTGTTGTTGTTGTTCTTTTTGTTCTTCTTCTGGTCTTTTTCTCTTTTTTTCTTTTCTTCTTCTTCTTCTTCTTCTTCTTCTTCTTCCTCTTCTTCTTCTTCTTCGTGTCTTCTTGTTTTCTTCTTCCTATTAACTCTTGTCTCCTTCTCCGCCTTCATCTTCTTCCTCTTGTATTCTTTTCTTCTTGTTAACTTCTTCCTCTTCTTCCAGGGCAGTAGACACCCTCATTACAGGTCGTACTAACCCAACAAGTCTCGCTGTGTCTAGTTTCCCTGTGTACTCTTATGTAAGTATGTGTGTATGTATGTTATGTCCTGCTCTCCCACATATGGTTCACTAATAAGGGTGTGTAATTTCATAGATATCCTCATTACTCATCGCCAGATCCTCTAGTGTGTGTTGTATATATTTGTATGTGTGTTGTTTTTGTATATTTGTCTTAAAAGTATGTATTTTTTCTCTCTCTCTCTTTCTCAGTTCTCTATTTGAAGTCTATATTTTACTTATTCACATTCTATTTATTCCATTTATTCATATTCTATTTATTTATACACAAGCATAGTTAAGTAATGATTTGATAGCTAAGTATATCTCTTAAGTATATATTTTTTTCTTTTTTTTCCATACTTTGCAATAATGGTTTGTTTATTGTGAGTCTCAGTGTTCCTTCTCATAACATTTCTTTTTTTTTCATTGTTATTTCATTGTGTTCCTGCTTCAATGCAAATGTGTTTTTATTACTGTAACATGTGCTTTTCTATGTGGAAGCTTTGTGGACAATAAAATATGTAGGTATGTATGTAGGTATGTCTGTCTGTCTGTCTGTCTGTATGTATGTATGTATGTATCTGTTTGTCTATTTATGTATATATATGTATGTCAGTCTATCTGTCTGTCTGTCTATTAATTCACTATCCATCCACCTGTCTGTATCTATCTACCCATAAAAAAAAAAAAAAACAGTCGAACCAAGAAATCAGAAGTTCATGAGACGGTCCCTACAACACACACACACACACACACACACACACACACACACACTATATAACACACCCATGCACACCTTCATCCACACATCATTCCTATCCACTTTCTGACCTCTTAAACCTCCCTACTGACCTCTATTACGTCATGTTTCTTAATTCCATATGTATCTTTCGCATTTTTCCCCGGTCATCCACACATACATACACATCTAATTAACGAGAAGAAAGTGGCTGGAAATGTAATGACACACGCCTCCTGTAACGTCACGAGGAACACGGCGACACTGAGGACCTCTGGTGGCGAGTGTGCAAACTGGAAGACAATGGAGGAGGAGGAGGAGAAGGAGGAAGAAGAAAGATGTTGCTCAAGAAGAGAAGTGGAAGGTTAGAAGGAAAGTTTCTCTCTCTCTCTCTCTCTCTCTCTCTCTCTCTCTCTCTCTCTCTCTCTCTCTCTCTCTCTCTCTCTCTCTCTCTCTCTCTCTCTCTCTCTCTCTCTCTCTCTCTCATATGTGACCTGCTGCGGAAGTACAAACAACATTTTATACACAATTTACTGCCTCTCTCTCTCTCTCTCTCTCTCTCTCTCTCTCTCTCTCTCTCTCTCTCTCTCTCTCTCTCTCTCTCTCTCTCTCCCTCTCTCCCTCTCTCTTCCCGTTTCTCCCCTCTCTCCCTCTCTCTTCCCGTTGTGTGTGTGTGTGTGTGAGAGAGAGAGAGAGAGAGAGAGAGAGAGAGAGAGAGAGAGAGAGAGAGAGAGAGAGAGAGAGAGAGAGAGAGAGAGAGAGAGAGAGAGAGAGAACAGAACAAAAGTAAATGATGATGAAAAAGGAGAAAGTAACAACAGTTACAACAGCAGCGGCAGCAACAACAACAACAACAACAACAACAACAACAACCAACCAACCAACGAACAAACAAACAAACAAACCAACGAACAAACCAACCAAACAAACAAACAAACAACAAACGAAACGAACAAGAATAAGAAAAAAAAACAAGAAAAAAAGTAAATGAAACAAGAAAATAAAAAAAAAGAATAAGATACAAGAAAAGAACCCCCCAAAAAAAACAAGATAAGGGAAAGAAAGAAAGAAAGAAAGAAAGACAGAGGAAGTTGCCTTTGTTAATTTTTCCCCTTATATTTGTTTTTCCTCACTGTGATATTTTTTTTTCTCTCTTAACCTCATCTGTCTTAGGTAATGAAAAATGCAAAGGATATACCGTTGTGTTGCGAGCCCTGTGTCCTGTTGCAACGGCGTGCTGAGGCTTGCTTCAGAAAGGGCAAAGACGTCACACCAGCAGCAACAGCAGGAGGAGGAGGAGGAGGAGGAGGAGGAGGAGGAGGAGGAGGAAAGGGACACGGGAAGGAGGAAAAAGATCAAGCGATGAGGATGACCTAGAAGAAGAAGAAGAAGAAGAAGAAGAAGAAGAAGAAGAAGAAGAAGAAGAAAAAGAAGAAGACCAACAACAACAGCAACAAAAGAAAAGAAGAAAAAAGAGAAAAAGAAGAAGAAGAAGAAGAAGAAGAAGAAGAAGAAGAAGAAGAAGAAGAAGAAGAAGAAAAAAAGAAAAAGAAAAAGAAAAGAAAAGAAGAAGACGAAGACGAAGACGAAGACCAACAACAACAACAACAACAAAAGAAAAGAAGAAAAGAAGAAGAAGAAGAAGAAGAAGAAGAAGAAGAAGAAGAAGACGAAGACGAAGACGAAGACCAACAACAACAACAACAAAAGAAAAGAAGAAAAAAGAAGACGAAGACGAAGACGAAGACGAAGACGAAGAAGAAGAAGAAGAAGAAGAAGAAGAAGAAGAAAATAATGATGATGATGATGAGGAGAACAAGAACATAGAGGAAGAGAGGTAGATAAAGAAAAATAGTATTAAGATGAAAACGAAAAAAAAAATAATAATAATAAGTACTGACAAGACGAGAACGAGAAGGAAAGCAAAGAGGAGGAGAAGAAGAAAAAAAAACACACTAGGAAACAAAGCAGGAAAAAGAACGAGCACAAGAGGAGGAACAAAACAGGAAGAAAAGCCTTGTTGCAGTCACTTGTAAACAGAACAGACAACAACAGTAACACAACACAATACTTCTTGGCCAGTGCAAAAGACATTCACACTTTCAGTTACATAACAAGAAAACATCGAAGTATACAGATAAGCAGATAACAGTTGTACTAGAAAATAAATCAAGGAAGGAAGGAAGGATATATTGAAGGAAATTAAGTTCAGTAGACATATATGAATGAATGGAGAACAAGAGTAAAGAGAGGAAATAAAAAAGAAACAAGAAATAGATAGATGCGTGCCTGATAGGAGACAGGTGTGAGGAGATAACAGGAGAGATAAGAGAAAGCCGTACAAAGGGGAAAAAAAATAAAAGAGGTAAAATAGAAGGTATGGCAGGGAGAAAAAAAGGAAAGGAATGGAAAGAGAAGAGAAAGAAAAATCAAGAAAGGGAGAAAGGATTTAATACGAAGAGGAATGTGAAGAGAGAGAATAAGAGAGAAATAAACGCCTAAAGATGAGAAAGATGAGAAAGAAGGAATACAAGTAGGAAGTAAGGAAGAGAAAGAAGATAAGAAATAGAGTATTGAGAAGGAATGGAAGAGGAAAGAAAGATATGAAAAGAGAAAGAAAAGAAATACGAGTATTAAGAAGAGAATAAGGGGAATAGAAATGTGCGAAGAAGGAAGAGAGAGAGAGAGAGAGAGAGAGAGAGAGAGAGAGAGAGAGAGAGAGAGAGAGAGAGAGAGAGAGAGAGAGAGAGAGAGAGAGAGAAAAGATAGTAGCATTGGGAAAAATGGAAGAAAATAGGAAGACGTGGAGAAGGAAGAAAATAAAATAAAAGAGTAGAATTAGGAAAAAAATGGAAGAGAACAAATAGAGAAGAAGTTGAGGAGAAAAGGAAAGAACTTGGGGTAAGATAAAAGAGATAAAACAAAGGTGTACAGAAGGAAAGATTTATGATAAGGAAAAAAAAAAGTAGGAAAGGAACGATGAGGAGAGAACAGCAGAGAGAAGGGACAATAAAGAACAAGAAGAGGAAGCTGAGATGTGAAGGAAAATAGAGATGTAAAGAATGAATACGCAAGAGAAGGAAGGAGAAGAAGAAAGGAATAGAAGAAAGAAGTTCAAGAAGAATAAGAAGTGACGGAAGGTGAGAATGTGAAGGAGGAATAGGTACGAGAAGAAAAAAAGGAAAGAAGATGAGAGGGAAAGAGAGGAAGAGAAATACGGAAGATGGAAACATGAAATGAAGAAGGAATAAACATACGAATGGAAAAGAGAAAGTGAAGAAAAAGAAAAGGAGAGAGAGGAGTAACGAAGAATAGCAATATGAAGACGAAACAAATATGAGAAGCACGAGGAAGATGGAGAAAGAGGAAAAGGAGAGGAATAACGAAGGAGTGGGTGGATGAATTGGGGGGAGGGGGAGGTGTATGAAAAAGAGAGAGGGGTCGGCAGAGTTCCCCCTCACCTGGGGGGCTGAGGGGTACACCTGTGGCCCCAGCAGGTAGCAGGACCCGCTATTCTCAAGGACATTACAGCTGAGGTCCGTTAGAGAGATGGACAAGTGGCAGGGCGGTACGTTCTTTGTCTCTCTCTCTCTCTCTCTCTCTCTCTCTCTCTCTCTCTCTCTCTCTCTCTCTCTCTCTCTCTCTCTCTCTCTCTCTCTCTCTCTCTCTCTCTCTAGGTCGCCTCCTCCACCTCTTCCCACTTTCAATAACAATATAACACTCGCAAAATTTCCTCTTAATCTCTGACTTTCCCCCAAGTTTTACATTAACATTTAAAACCCGTTATTTAAATTTCTATGTTATTTTTTACCCATTATTTTTTTCCCCTGCATCACGTCCCCTTTCCTTCCTCTTCCCCGTGCACTCCTCCCTTTCCTCCCTTCCTCTGCGCCTGCGTCCCCTCCGTGGCCCTCTCCCTCTCCTTTCCCCTCCCTGCCCTGCCCCCGCCGTCATCTTCCCTCCAGGTGAGTTTCATCATAAGGCGTAACCCAGGTGACCCCGTGGGAAGGTACCTTGGAAACACTGTTCACCTCTTTCCCACCTCCTGTTTCATCCTGACACACACACACACACACACACACACAAACACACACACACACACACACACACACACACACACACACACACACATTTCTCTCTCTCTCTCTCTCTCTCTCTCTCTCTCTCTCTCTCTCTCTCTCTCTCTCTCTCTCTCTCTCTCTCTAGTAGTAGTAGCAGTAGTTGTTGTTGTTGTTGTTGTTGTTGTTGTTGTTGTTGTTGTTGTTGTTGTTGTTGTTGTTGTTGTTGTTGTTGTTGTTGTTGTTGTTGTTGTTGTTGTTGTTGTTGTTGTTGTTGTTGTTGTTGCTGCTGTAGCAAAAGAAAAAAAGACGAAGAACAAGAACAATAACAAGAAATACAAGAAAATGAAGAAGAAAAAAAAGGAGCACAGTAGCAGTAGAAGCAGCAATACCAACAGCATCAGCAACAGCATCAGCACCAGCAGCACCAGCAGTAACAACAACACCAATAATAATAATAATAATAATAATAACAATAATAATAATAATAATAATAATAATAATAATACCAACAATGAACAAGAATAAGAACAAAAAAAAATCATAAGGTACACAGTTTCCACCCAGAGCTGTCACCCTTCACAGCATCACACACACACACACACATACCTCGCCACTACAACAGCGTCAAGGGGACTCACAAATAAGCCTCCAGTGACTGTTTGGTAGCAGGCGCAGGAGGAAGAAAAAAACAGAGGCCTTTCTGTGCAGGAATTCGATAAACGTGGGATTCGCAAGACAAACATAGCTGACTTTATGGTTCTGTGGCTCTATGTAAATCTATGTAAATTTCTCTCTCTCTCTCTCCTCTCTCTCTCTCTCTCTCTCTCTCTCTCTCTCTCTCTCTCTCTCTCTCTCTCTCTCTCTCTCCAGGCGACATATGACCTCGTTGCTGCACCGTCAAAAGTCAATGTCAATTAATCTCTCTCTCTCTCTCTCTCTCTCTCTCTCTCTCTCTCTCTCTCTCTCTCTCTCTCTCTCTCTCTCTCTCTCTCTCATCATGACAACCCCATTTTAGTCCATTACTTTCCACAAATACCATCCAAGATAGACGAAAAACACCTAACAACTTGACGACCTCTGAACTGCCTTTTAGGTGCATCAAGAGAGAATCAACACCTCACACAACTCAACAGGTAACCAATTCACTGGTTTTCCTTGGTCCTCCCACCTTCCGCCCTCCCATGGAACACCCACAACACCCACACCTGCTCCCCAATACCTGAAACTCATCACCACTTCGTCTCTTTTTCAGATTTCTTGCTTCCCTCGCTCCTTCCTGTCAGTCAGCACCTTCACACTCCCGCAATGGACACGCTTTCTCTCTTCCCTGCCTAATACCTCAATCCACGCCTCCTTCTCCTCCTCCTCCTTCATGGCAAGACACAGAATTAGTCGGACAAACAAGCGTGACACGAGTATTGGCAGCGTGCACCTTCTCTTCCTTCCCATCCTTTCCTTTCCCATCACCTCTTCTCCCCGCTTTAAGACTCTCAGCACCAGTGGCGGCCTTGTTTCCACTCACGACGCGGCCCCCGATGAGCGTCACTACCGAGAGATGAAGGAACGAGAAGGAATGCAAAGGAAGAGGAATTAGCTACTGTTGGTCCCTACGAGGCTGTTTATGAGCTACTGTAAGAGGTGTAGGATAGTAAAGGCGAAGGTTTCTCCCCACCCACGTCATTGCTGAGGAATGAAGGAACGCGAAGGAATGTAAAGGAAGAGCAGTTAACTAGTGTTGGTTCCTACGATGCTGTTTATGAGTTAGTGTAATGTAAATTGAGAGATGTAGGATAGTAAAGGCGAAGGTTTATCCCCGTCTATCATCCCGAAAAAGAAAATGGAAAATATGAATGGAAATTTTTAAAGGGACGGGATAAGAAAAACTACTAATGTATAAAAAAAAAAAAGACAAAACCAGAAGTGCCAGACTATCAGCAACCTCAAAAAAAAAAAAATATCGAAACAAAAAAAGATCACTCAAAAGAAACCCAACTTGCTACGACGAAGGATATTTTAGTTTCTCATAAGCGACAGGGCGTGTGGAGGACCTCGCCTCTTCCTGCAGGGGTCGCTACAGGTCCGGGGGAGAGTCACGGTGGGGAGCGATAGTGAGCGGCACTTAATTCCCCGCGTCAAGGTAACACGTCAAGATATTTTTTTTCATCTTTTTTCCACGAGCGCCATCTATCCATTAAGACCGCAAACATTTATATTCTTCCGCGTCTTCCACACAAATCACTAATCTCACTCTCTCTTCCTCTGACTCTACTTCCTCTTCTTTCCGCGGCTCAGAGTTCACGCCACTTGCAACTCTGGGGTCACCGGGGATCGCGAGGGGAGCAGTTCACCTGTGATTTTACTCCTCTGGTTCCCACGCCTTAGCTGTAATGGCCACCACCACCACCACCACCACCACCACCACCCTGACCCTCCACCTAAACCTCTAATACCTCCACCTTCTCCATCTTCTCCACTTCTTCCATCTCCTAATCCTCTGTGTCCTTCTGCCGCCTCGTCGTCCTCGTCTTCCTCCTCCTCCTCCTCCTCCTCTAGTCTCGCAACACAAGTCATCTCGATCACTCTTCTCCCGCCTCGACCAAAGCCCCAGATTGAGTTTCCGAAAGTGTTGACCCCGTGGCGCTTTCCCGTGATCCTGTGTGTGTCTGTGTGTGTGTGTGTGTGTGTGTGTGTGTAGGTATGGTGATATGTATGTATGCTTCCAGTCAATCTTGTCTTGTTCTGTAGATATATATTTGCTTTTTTTCTTTTTTAATCCAACTTTCTGCATGTGCCTGTGTATGTGTGTGTGAGATCAGACAAAACTTCCACGAATAAACCCACGACTCCAAACAATTCCAAACACCCTAACACACATTACCAAACACCGTACATTCCATCACATCCCCTCCTACCACCCCACCCATCTAGACATCCGAACTCCCCCAGAAACCTACACCCTACCACAAGAACCACCCATATACACCCCATCTCCACACCCAAAACAAATACAAGATCCACACCAATCGTACCCACAAAACCCACCATTACCCACCTTCACCCACCCTCCCGCACCAGCAGTATGGGACAAACAGAGTTATCCATCACCCTACTTAGCCTCCCCGCCCAGGAACGTAACAGAAGCCCTTAAATCATGCATTAACTAACTGCATTGACCGGCTGGGACTGCAGCGCCTTCGTCCGGCAGACACTCCATGGTGGCGCGCATTGAGAAGGCAGTGTGGCGGTGAAGGCGTGGCGGGTGGAGGACCTAAGCCAGATTGAGGGGTGGAGGGAGGGTGGATGGATGGTGGAGGGAGGGTGGATGGAAGGTGCATAGGAGGGTAGGAGCGTTACAGTGGTCAGTAACTCATGGCAGGCTGGTCATGTGTCAAGGGCTATCAGTCATGTCGCCCCGTGTGGCCTGCCGCCCCGTACTCCTGAGTCTCGACCTCCGTGCGTGGCCTCGCTGCCTCGAAGCAATGTACGGTGCGGTTCGTTCGTTCTCTTCCTCTTCTTTCTATATGCTTGTCCTCTCCTGGGGCTGTGATAGTTATTCTACGTGGATTCTTACCGCTCCCCTTAGCATTGTGCTACGCAACGATTCATACCAAAAGAAAAACAATATATGAAGCGTTTGTGAGCACCTACAGTACAAGAGGAAATAAAAAGGATTAAAAGAATAGATTTACCAATTCCTTTCCAGTATAATTTTTAAAGATGAATGCAGAAAAAGAAAATGTCTCTGGGAGGTGTTTTGAAGTGTACGTATGTATGTACGAGTATGTATGCATGTATGTATGTATGTATCAGGGTTCAATGCATACGTATAATCAGACACTCGTGGAAGCAATCAGTCATACAAAGCTGCAATAATCCATCCCCGGCATTGATCTCACGGCTGCTATCCCCCATCAGTTGCCCGTCTCCCATACTTGTCGCTTCCGTAATGGAGTGGCGCCCTATATATGCATCCACGCCCATCACTTCACCACTCCCTCACCTACCTCCTATCTACACGTCACTGTTCCTCTCGTATTTCTCTTTACTCTGCATTTTCCCCTTTCATTCATCAACTTATTCTTTTCTTCTTTCATCTCTCCCTTCCTCTCATTCTTCTTCCTGTTTTCCTTCATCTCTAGTTTCTTTTCTTTCCTCCCTGTTTTCTTTCTATCAATACATTCCCTTATTCTCTCCTTCGTCTATACATTCCGATCTCAATTCCTATTTTCTTTTCTCTTTCTATCTTTTCTCTCTTCCCTTACTTTGTCTCCTACTTTTCCTTCCTCCAACCATCTCTTTCTTCCTTCCTTCTTGTCTTCCTCCTATTTTCCTTTCCTCCTTCCCCCCTCTTTCTCCTACCTCTTCCTTTCTTTCTTCAATCCCTCCCTCCCTCATCTCCTTTCATCCATCCCTTCTTTTCTTCATTATTCCTGCCATCCATTCCTTTCCCTCCCTTCCTCCTTTTCCTTCCATCTCTACCCACCATCTTCACCATCACTTTTTTTTTCCCATTCATTGTCAGCTCCAACAACTCCTTATTTGCTATAATCTCTAACTTTTACCTCTCTACTCCCCTTCACCCCAGGCTCCTTCTTTTTCCCTCTCCCCCTCTCCCCCCCTCCTTCCCTATACTACCTCCCTCCCGTCCGTCACTTTATCACCTCACAAGTATTAGTAATGAAGCAGATAGGCTGTTTGGGAGGGATATGCCAAGGGGGGGGGAGTGGGA
>NC_087162.1:24017947-24062947 GCF_035594125.1 Scylla paramamosain | reverse complement strand
ATTCCTGCTGGAGTCATTTAAAAGAAGGGGTGATTCCTGCTTGAGTCATTTAAAAGAAGGGGTGATTCCTGCTTGAGTCATTTAAAAGAAGGGGTGATTCCTGCTTGAGTCATTTAAAAGAAGGGGTGATTCCTGCTTGAGTCATTTAAACTTCATCCATAAATTTACTGATCCTCTTTAAGGTGACTCTAGGTAAGGATGAAGGGAAGCTAAGGTCAATTAAACACCTTCAGCAAAAAAATAAATAAATAAAAATAAATAAATGAATAAATAAATAAATAAATAAATAAAATAAATAAATAAATAAATAATAAAAACATAAACGAAGTCCAGGGTATAGCAAAAACGGAGGCGAGGACATAAAGAAAACGAGAAGCGTGCGTGCGAATACGGATACGAGGCAGACGCGGAAAAAGCACGAAGGCCACACCGCTAAAAATCAACAAATAAACAACCACAAGAATATTACACACATAAATAGCAAATCACCGGAAGACTAAACATCCCTAGCATGGGAATCTGAGCGAAACTTTCTAAAAAATTCTAAAAAAAAATAGATAAAAAAAGAATTCACGCTTACATTGAGAGAGAGAGAGAGAGAGAGAGAGAGAGAGAGAGAGAGAGAGAGAGAGAGAGAGAGAGAGAGAGAGAGAGAGAGAGAGAGAGAGAGAGAGAGAGAGTATATGCGTAACATTCAGATACATAATGAGGAAAAACACTTGCATGTATACTACAGATGTCACTGCACAATGTAAGAGAGAGAAAAAAAAAATCATACTGCAACACATGTGACAAGTGTGTGTGTGTGTGTGTGTGTGTGTGTGTGTGTGTGTGTGTGTGTGTGTGTGTGTGTGTGTGTGTGTGTGTGTGTGTGTGTGTGTAGATATAGAACGTTTTATTTTCATACCGCTACACAATTGAATTCAACATGAAAAATCTTTGCGGCTTGTGAGTTCCTAATATAAAAGATTAATAGAGTATATAACATACTAATTGAGAAATAAAAGATTAACATATTATAAAAGATTAATAGTTTTAAAAAGAAGTATATGTACAGCTATAACAGTAGTACATTCTCTCACAAAGGTTAGAAAATAAAAGAAACACATGCTCAACTAAAATATTGTTACACTCACACACCTGTTAGAAAGCAGTACACATCTGGGGACAAATATTTCCTATATCTCTCAGTGTGTTGCTGGGGCAAAGCTGGCCTTCTACCTGATCTTTAGAACATATACTGTCCGGGCAGGAGGTGTAGGAGTGCTTCAGTACGCCTTTCTGATAAAGTTTGTCTACTTTTGGTTTCTGCACCTACTTTCCTTGCCTTTTTAACTAATTTCTTTAGCTTGTTTTTATCTTGACCCGTTAGCTTTCCATACCAGGTAGTAATTGAATAATTTATAACGAACTCAAATTATTCTTTTCTCAACACGTAAGTTAAGATGTTCAAAAAAGTGAAGTCATTGGTGACATTTCTCAGTGACAAAGATCGTGTCACAAGCGCCTTTCAGTTGATCACCAACCATATATCCTAGATACTTGTACTGGTTGACTCTATAAATTTTCTCCAAAAATATAATAATGATTGCCATGAAGGGATGAGCGACCGGGAGAAGGGGGAGGGTGAGGAGGAATACAAAGGTAAAACAGACAGCAACAACTCTACTGGGCCTAACGAAACAGCCTGAGTGACTATACTACCATTATAAATTTTATGAATTTGAGGTAGAAGTACAGCAAGGTCGGACAGAAGAACAGGAAGGGCAAAACAAAAGAACAGCAGTCAAAGGAGGAGCAGCAGCAGTTTGCGAACAAATTCCAACTATACCTACTTGATAAATATACACTGGATACTACACCAGAGGACAAGACGACGACGACGATGAACAACAACAACAACAACAACAACAAAGATGATAATGATGATGGAGAAAGAAAGAAGAAAGAAAGAAAGAACAAGGAGGAAGAGGAGGAAGTAGCGGTGGTGGGGGCGATCATAGAAAGGACAGAGAAAGAGAGAGAAGTAAAAGGCGAAGGATAATGCGGAAAGTTTGGTGGTGGTGGTGGTGGTGGTGGTGGTGGTGGCGGCGGGCGGTGGGGGTCATGTAAGGGCTGCGGTTTACCCTTCATTACACGTTGTTCCCTTGTGTAAACACCCTGAAACACTACTCACTCTCCTCAACCTACACCTCTCCCTCCACTCCCTCCCTGTCCCTCCTTTACATCTCCTTTGCCTTCTTCAATGCCACCTTCTTCCTTCCTTCCCTTTTTCGTTTCATTTTGATTAATTTTACTTTTCTATTTATCTATTTTTTCATCTTTTTTTTTATCCTCGTGTTTTTACGACGTGTGGGAGGACGTGTGGGGATTTTAGGAGGCTGCAAGGAGGAGGTGTGGGAAGAAGGAAGGCTTATGGAGGAAGAGGAGGAGGAGGAAGAGGAAGATGAGGAGAGAAGAATTACATAGAGGATGAGATTAAATTGAGAAAAGGAGAATTACAAAGCTTTAAACAGGTCAACCAAGAAGCAACAGATCTGATCCTTGCATGGCTGTTTGGGAATTTTTTTTAACTACTCGGTAAAGAGATAGAATGCAATAGGAGGAGGAGGAGGAGGAGGAGGAGGAGGAGGAGGAGGAGGGGGGGGTAGTGGTTTAGGAAAAAAATCATGGTGTGGGGGGAGCTTAGGAGGCTAGAAGAGGAGGTTTCAGGAGGAGGAGGAGGAGGAGGAGGAGGAGGAGGAGGAGGATGGGGCGGGTCAAGGGGAGGAAAGGTCTCTCGCTGGGTGAAAAATACAATACACTCGGCGTCAATTTCAGAGGCTATGTGGTTTTGGCGTCTGCCGCGGCGGCGACCAAACGACTGCTTCCCTGGCGAGGCGAGGCGGCGTTTTCCTCTCCTCGCCCACGCCCTTCAGCGGGGGGCGCGAAGGGTGGGAGTTCTGGAGGGAGGGACCGCCCATGTACCCGTGTGGCGCTGCGTGGGCCTCCGGGGGACAATGGCAGGTTGTTAGAACACGTTTTTAGCGGAATATTTGACTCCGGTTATCGTTTAGAACAAGATTGAATGTGGCCACGAAGCCACCTCACCCCGACCACCCCGCGGGACCCCCAGGCCGGAGCGAGGTGAGGGAGCGTGGGGTGAGAGTAGAGGTGCATTGGGAAAGGATGGGGAGGGTTGGTCTTTATGGAAATGGGGAGGGAAGACTTGAGGCGAGGGAGTAAAGGTGCATTGGGAAAGGATAGGGAGGGGCTGGTCTTTACGGGAATGAAGAGAGAAGACTTGGGTAGAGGGAGTGGAGGGGTATTGAACATGAGTAGGGAAGAGGATTGGGGTGTACAAGGGAAGGGCAGAAAAGAGGACTGGGGTGCACTGGAAGATAGGTGAGAAGGAATGGGAAGTACTGGGGAATAAATGGTGAGGGGAAACTGAGATGCATTGGTGATGGATAAGGGATAAGGATGTATATAGTAAGGGTGAGGAGTGGGTAGGGATGCAATGGGTATGAGTACATGGGAAGTTTGGGTGTAGTTGTGATGGGTAGGGAAGAATTTAGGGTGCAAGGGACATATGGAGGAGACTGGGGTGCACTGATGATGGGTAAGAAGGGAGAAGATGATGGGGTGAGTTGGGGATGGGTGGGGAGGGGATGGGGCAGATGTACCTTGTAGTAGTGAGGGTAGTGGTGGCAGAATGGAGGAAGAAATGGTAAAAGAAACAGTAAAAGCTGACAAAGTAATAGTGAAGGGAAGGATGGTGATGGGTGAAAGCAGGGAGGAGGATGGATAAAGAAAATGGGAGGGAGAGGGGAGGCAATGATACTGCTATGCGAGGGGGTAAAGAAAGAGAGAGGTGAGTGGGGGGCAAAGGTCCCTGAAGTGCCTCTCTGCGTCGCTTGATGTTTGTTACCTTGACACGAAAAGGAGGGAAGATTACGAGAAGGGAATGATATTTACGCAGCAGCAACAACAACAATAACATTAGCAGCAGGAGGAGGAGGAGGAAGAGCAACTACAACCACAACCACAACAACAACAACAACAACAACAACAACAGCCAATCATACCTCCTTCCGACAGCACCACAACGCAGAGATAACCAAGCAGACGGGCAAACACACAAACAAACGGATAAACAAACAGACAAACAGATAAACAAACGTGCACGTCAGCCATCAAAAGATAGACAAACACGAGGTCTAGCAAAACAACACAACACAAACACACAACACAACACACACACACACACACACACACACACGCATACTCGTATATCACAAATGACAATACCAAAGACGGTAAATTCTTCACACACACACACACACACACACAGGCAAGCACACACGCGCACACACAAACACACATACTCACACAATCATCTCTTCCCTCCCCTCACCACCACCACCACCACCGCCACCACCTGCTATCTATCCACAGTTAAATATGAGCCTCTACCGTGCCGGACCGTGAGGAGGGAGGCGTGGGTGGCGCGGAAGGTGTGGTCCCACGTAAATTATTGGTATCATGAACACACAGGAGGCGCTGGAGGTGGCGGAGGCGTCGGGCGTGCGCTTCATGGTGACGTGGGCGCGTGTGGGCGGTGGGTGGGTCGTCGTGGGTGGCCGTGGGCGGCGTAGCGGCGACCTCCTGCCATTGGGAGCCAATCACTGCCATAACAAATCCACCTCTGCCAAAATACGACACAGTAAACCGCGGGGAATGTGCCAACCCGGGCCGGCCAGCACCCACAGCCATAAACCTGTAACCCACACCACGCCGCGGCCACGGACGGGACGGGGCGGGGTCGGGGAGCGGCGTGGAGGGACGGGGAGAGGAAAACCAGTGGATGGGGTTGAGGAAGAGAGGAAATCAGAGGAGGAAGAAAATAAGGGAGAAGAAAGAAAGTAGATGAGGGGAGACCATGGAAATGAGAAGATTTCAAGAGAAGGGGAAGAACAGGAAGACGAGGACAGAAAGGAAAAACAGGGAGATGGGGTTGAGGAAGAGAGGAAAACATAAAAGGGGGAAGAACGAAGAAGAATGAAGGCAGATGCGACGAATCAGGGGATCAGAAAGAGGAATGCAAGGGAAAAAAGAAAAAAAAAACAGGAAGAAAGGCGAGAACAGGAAGGAAGGAGAGGGAAGAAAGGAAAACAAGGAGATAGGACTGGGGAAGAGAAGAAAGCAGAGAAGAAAGGTGAAGGGTAAGACGGGTGAAGAGGGAAGAGGAGGAAGGAAAAAAAAAGATGGAGAGAAAAGCGGAAGAAAAAAAAACTAGAGCAAGGAAGAAGAGAGAAAAGAAAAACAGCGTATCAAAGAAGAAAATAGGAGAAAGAAAACAAGTGATACGAAACAAAAGATGTGGAAAAAAGGAAAATGGAAGGGGAAGGAAGGAAAATAAACGAAAATTAGGGAAGAAGACGGCAGAGATAACAAGAAAAAGTTGAGGAGGCGAATGAGACGGAAAGAAGAGGCAGATGAATGAGTGAAGATGAAAGGAGAGGGGAAGGAAACAGTAGGGGGAAGAAAAGGAAGATAAAGGAAAATAGAAAGTTAAGAAGGTACTGGAAAGGAAAAAAACTACGAATGGGCTGACGAAGGAGGAAAAAAAAAGAGATGGAGGAATGAAGAGGAATACAGGAGGGGGAAAAGGAAAGATAGGGTTAGTGAATTCAGAAAAGAAGAGAACTGAGAGGAGCAAGAAGAGAAATACGAAGAAAAAGGAAGAAGGGAAAGAGAAGGAAAGATAAAGGAGAGGAGGCAAGAGTGAATGAAAAATGAAATATAAAGAAGGAAAGAAGGACAAAGAAGGAAATAAAAGTTAGGAAGAAAGTAAAGAAAGACAGAGTGGAGAAAAAAAGAAAAGAGAAAGGAGAGAGATAGAAAGGGAAGGGAATGACAGAGAAAAAGGAAAAATGGAGATAAACTGAGGGTAGAAAAGGGGAAGGGAAGGAAAGGAAAGGAAGAGAAGGGGAGGAAAAGGGAAAAGAAAAGGAAAGGAAGGAAAAAGTAACACACTGTAAGAAAAAAAATTGGTTTCAGTGACTTTAAATTTAAAAGATGAGGAAGAAAAAGGAAGAAAAACAAAAGGAAAGGAAGGAAAGTGAAGAGAAGACAAAAATAGAGGAAGAAAAGACAAAAGAAGACAAGAGGAAAGAAGAGATGAAAGTAGAAAAGTAAAGAAAGGAAAGGAAAAGAAAAGAAAAGAAAGAAGAAGAGAAAGGAGAAGAGAAAGAAAAGAAAAAAAGAAAAGAGAAGAGAAGAGAGAAGAGAAAAGAAGGGAAGAGAAGGAAAGGGAAGGAAATGGAAAGGGAAAAGAAAAGGAGAGGAGAATAAAAAACAGGAAAAAAGAAAAGAGAAAAGAGAAGGGAAGAGTAGAGAAGATAAGGAAGAGAAAGGGAAAAGAGAAGAGAAAAACGAAGAGAACAGAACAGAACAGAAAAGAATAGACAAGGAAAGAAAATGAAAGGGGAAAGAAGAGAAGAGAGAAGAGGAAAAGAAGAAAAGAAAAGAAGAGAAGAGAAGGGAAGAGAAGGGATGGGATAGGAAGGGGCCAGGAAACCATTGCCCTCACCTCGCTACGCCTTTCTTCCCTTTCCTCACGCCACGCCCTCCGTAACACCCCACCGCAAACACACCTGACACACCTGTACTGCCCTTACGTCCCTCCTCCTCCTCCTCCTCCTCCTCCTCCTCCTCCTCCTCCTCCTCCTCCTCCTCCTCCCTTCATCCTCCGCGACCAGTGATAATCTGGAGTGACGCAGCCTTCCTTACCATTTTCTTTTCTTCCTCTCCTCCTCCTCCTCCTCCTCCTCCTCCTCCTCCTCCTCTTCTTCCTCCTCCTCTTTCTGCCTCTCTTGTTAGCATCCCTTTCCTTCTCTTCTCGTCTTCCAATATTTCGTTTTTATTTTCATTTCCTCGTTAGTTTTTTTTTTTTTTTCGTTTCTTCTATATATTTGTCTTCTTGAGTTTTCTTCTTTTCCCTCCGTTTTCTTCTTCTTCTTCTTCTTCTTTTTTTTCAGTATTTTTTTTTTTATCCTCGTATCTTTCGTTTTCTTATCCCTCTCCTTCATCTTCCCTCTTCACGTTCTTTTCCTCCTCCATCTATCTCCACCACCACCACCACCACCACCACCCTCTCCTCCTCCTCCTGCCAGCAATCACACCTGCACGAACCAGCATTTACATACCTGTTCTAAGCTCCCCGCTCATTTACATCCCCCTCACCCCTCACCCCAGCCACACCCCGTCCCTCTCTCTCTCTCTCTCTCTGCCCCCCTTCACCTCTTTCACCCACCCTCCCCTCCCCTCCCCTTACAGCCCCAAACACACGCTGTCTTTAACGCCGCACGATGGAGAATCCTGTTCGGTTTTCCGCTATCATATCTGCCCCTAAAAATCCGTGTAGCGTTTCAACTGGTCCTCTCTCTCTCTCTCTCTCTCTCTCTCTCTCTCTCTCTCTCTCTCTCTCTCTCTCTCTCTCTCTCTGTCCTTTATGTTCTTGTCCTCTCTATTTTTTTTCGTTTTTCGTTTTGTTTTTGGTCTATTCTTTTATTTGTTGTCGTTGTTGTTGTTGTTGTTGTTGCTGTAGGAAGAGTATTTTTTTTTTAGGTGTGTAAGTATTTGTTTTATATTATTCTCTCTCTCTCTCTCTCTCTCTCTCTCTCTCTCTCTCTCTCTCTCTCTCTCTCTCTCTCTCTCTCTCTCTCTCTCTCTCTCTCCTCGTCAATGTGCCCAGACCACCAACATCAGTCTTGTCGCCACCACCACCACTACCACTACCACCACCACCACCACCACTACCACTACCACCACCACCGCCACCACCACCATTACTACATCTCTTCACTTGCATCCACTTGTCTGTCTGTCACTGTGATTCTCTCTCTCTCTCTCTCTCTCTCTCTCTCTCTCTCTCTCTCTCTCTCTCTCTCTCTCTGATGCAAGATTTTTTTTCATTCAATATTTCTCTTCTTCCTTTTGTTTTCTATTTTCTTTGCTCATCTCCACATATTTCGCTGTTGTGGTCAGTTAATGATGATAATGGCAGTGGTGGTGGTGGTGGTGGTGGTGGTGGTTGATGGTGGCGGTGGGATTGGATTAAAAGGTTAGCTTAGGCGCGCACGCACACACACACACACACACACACACATTGACACGCGCACACACACACAAGTAAACCCCTCAAATTCACTTATAAAAAATCAATAAATCAATCAAATAAAACAACCATCCGGAAAAAAAAAAATAAAAAAATAACCCAAAAATAGTAAACAAAAAAAAGGACCGAAAGAAAACGAGAAGCGGATGCAGGAAAGAAGAAAAGAAGGGGAGGAAACAAGAGGAGGGAGAAAGGGGGCCAAAAAAAAAAAAAGGGACAGAGATAAGCATTATATGTATGGGAGGACTGGTGTAGTGGGTGTAGTGGTGTTGTGTGGTTGTGTAGAATGCTGTGGATAGCGTGTGGGTCTTATATAGAGATGGACAAGGCAGGGGAGGTTAGACATGTGTAAAAGTATGTCGTGTAGTCATAGGCTGTGTGTGTTGGATGGAGGAAGATGGTGTGGGTTCGGTAAAGAGATAGAAGAGAGGAGAGGAGAGGAGAGGAGAGGAGAAGACAAGAGAGTACAGAAGAGAGGAAAGGCGAAGACAGGAAAGAGGAAAGAGAAGAAATGGGCAAAGAAGAAGAAGAAATAGGGTAAAGAACTTGAGAATTGATAGTAGTAGTAGTAAGAAGAAGAAAAGAAGAAGAAAAAGAAGAAGAAGAAGAAGAAGAAGAAGAAGAAGAAGAAGAGTCGGAGCAGGAGGAGAGAGAGAGAGAGAGAGAGAGAGAGAGAGAGAGAGAGAGAGAGAGAGAGAGAGAGAGAGAGAGAGAGAGAGAGAGAGAAAGCAGGCGGCGAGAAGAAAGAATTAGGTAGCAAGGCTGGACTAGTAAAGAGAAGAGAGAAGAGTGTAACTAGAAAGAAGAGGAAAAGAAAGAGAGAAAAAAGTGGAAGTATTCGCGTCAAGCACAGCAGGGCGTGGAGAGAGAGAGAGGGGGGGGGGGGAGAGGAGAGGGAGAGAGGAGGAGGGGAGGGCGGACAAGGTGTAATGAGTCGGGCAGGCGTGGAGCAGCGGGGAGGAGGGAGGCGCCGTAGCACAGAGGTGGCAGAGCATGGCAGGGCGCGGGGTGGCTTAACAAGAGGCGAGGCGAGGCGAGGCAAGAGCGGCGATTCCCACAGCCATTAATGCAAAGCTGGGCTGAAATCACAGGGGCGCGACTCACTCAGGTTAAGTCCGTTTTCTTTTAAAATGTTTTGTTCCTTCTTCATGACAGAGGCCACATAGGTGAGTAATCGGGTTCCTATGAGTGTTTTTCCTACTAATAATGCGGAATTTATGTTAAACTATCAGTGGAATCATGAAAACGCCCTTGAAAATCACAATATGCGGCACTGGAGGAAGTTTAAAGTACACGATTAAAGAAGACGAAGCGTTTAGGAATCCCAACCTTTAGTCTTGCCGGGCAGGCTCCTCGTGGCGACAGGTAGGTGTTCAGGTGAGCCCTCCCCGGTAATTACCTGATGGGGAGTTGGCTGGGGCACGACACGGCGGCGGGGGGTGGCAGGTGGGTCGCTCTTGGGTAATTGTTATCTGCGCCGCCATCTGGCTCGCTTCATCACCTACGCCGTCTGCCGCTCCCCGACGTCATTAAGGGAAACACACCGTGGCCAGCTGTTTGTGTGTGTGTATGTGTGTGTGTGTGTGTGTGTGTGTGTGTGTGTGTGTGTGTGTGTTCGTAAACTTGTGGGACGGATTCATGTTTCGATGCACTGCTCAGCGTAACAAAGCGACGGGCTCGGGAGTGTGGGAAAGAAAAGGCGTAGTAAACAGACAGATTAGTGAAGGAATAAATACCGGGATAAATAAGTAAATGGATGAGGAAGAAGAAGAAGAAGAAGAAGAAGAAGAAGAAGAAGAAGAAGAAGAAGAAGGAGGAGGAGGAGGAGGAGGAGGAGGAGGAGGAGGAGGAGGATGAAGAGAACAAAAAGAAGAAAAAAAGTAGTAGCAAAGAATTATGCTTCACCAAAAAAAAAAAAAAATCGCATCATTCAATGATTTCAAGAGCGAATAAACAGAAAACAAACAAACAAACAAAAAGAGCTTCTGCAAACGCCTAAAGAAATAAGGAAATGATTCTTCTCAATAAAAAACAAAAAAAAAACAAAGGAAAAGTAATACAATTTTACAACACTGTAGCAGGGCGATCTCTTCAGGAGTGAATGAAGCGAAAGAAATTCAAAACAAACAATGCGGATGCCTGAAGAAATGCGGGATGCGTTCTCGACAAATAGCGAGAAGGAAATCACATAATTTTAGGATAGTGTTGCAGCAAAGTGGCGGTGCGGGAGGCAGGAACGGAAAGGATCAAGCTGAGTAATGCTGATGCCTGAAGAAGTCGAGAATAAAGTTTCGATAAAAATAAAAGTAAAAAAAAAAAAAAGAAAGAAAAAGAAAAAAATAATTAACGAAAGAAAACAGTTTATAATTGCAATTTTCATCGAAGTTCATCCTCCTTTATTACCTGAACTATTTAATCACCTAACCTAACCTACCTTTACTTAACCACAAAATCACTAAATATCCAAAATAAGCAAGATACACAGCAAATCTAAATAATACAAAGGGAAAAGAATAAAAAGTGCATAAAAATGTAGGCCAGAGAGAGAGAGAGAGAGAGAGAGAGAGAGAGAGAGAGAGAGAGAGAGAGAGAGAGAGAGAGAGAGAGAGAGAGAGAGAGAGAGAGAGAGAGAGAGAGAGAGAGGAAGGGAGGGTGCAAATGGAAAGTTGTAGGGGAAAGGTTGAGGATGGGAGGTATGGGAACAGCGAGAGCAGAGGCTGGGAAGGGAAAAGGTCAAGGAGGATGTGACGGGGAGGAAAAAGAAGAGGGAGAGATTTAAAAAGGATTAAGTCTTCTGGTTTTCACCCTCTTCCTCCTTTCACCCGTAACTGTTCGTCTTTCATCTTCTTCCTACTCATCCTCACCTCCATCCATCTACTAACACTTCATCTTCCCTCCTTTTCGCATTTTCCTCCTCATCCATTCATATACAGGAGAATGTGAGTGATAAGACGAGAGAAATGGATGTAAAGAAGGGTTAATTACTGTTTTCGCCTTCCCTTCCTTCAATCATTCTGTTCACCATCATTCATCTTCTGTCCTCTCCACTGCTTCATCGTTCATCCATTCACAATAAGATGAAAACAAGGAGAGTTTTTAAAAAGTATAATTTCTTGTCATCTTCTCTTCTAATTTCCCAATCACCTACCTTTCCTTCTTTCCTTATTTTATGTTCTTACATCCATCTATCTTCCACATATTCATTAACCTGAATTCTTTATATTCAACCCTTTTCTCTCTCTCCTCTTTCACTCTTTCTCCCTCTCTTCTCCCTTCCAAGAGTTTCCTCCTTCCCTCTCCCCCTCCCTCCCTTTCTCTCACTTCCTCCACCTTCCTCCTCTGATTGTGACTGACTGTTCTCTCCAGCAGTGACTCGCCAGCTTGCCCCCCCACCCCCCGCCCTCCTGAACTAGACTTTAAACGACAGGTGAACCGGTCCTTAGGAAGAGGAGGAGGAGGAGGAGGAGGAGGAGGACGAGCAGGAGAAGGTTATGGAAGAAGAGTATGTGAAAAGAAGGAAGGAGATGGAAAAGGAAGGTGGAAGAAAAAGGTAGAGGAGGTTGAATGAGGAAGAAAGGAAAGATTTTTAATGAAAGAAGGAAATGGAAGAAGAGAGAGGAAGTAGATAAGGTCTGGGGAAGAGGAAAGTGGAAGAAGGGAATAAGAAGAAAGAGAAAGGTGGAAGGAGGAGGAAGAGGAATAGAAAGAAGGTTGAGGGAGATGGAAGAAGGAATATGGAAAAGAAAGGACGTGGATTAGAAGGGGGACGAAGACTGATGAAGGAAGGAATAGGAAGAAGGATAAGATTGAGAAAGATGGAGAAAAGGAAGAAGTAGAAGGAAAAGAAAGGCATATAAGGAAAAAGGAAGAGGAAAACAGTGATAGATGGCGTACTAAGATTAAGGAAAGAAGTAAGGAGAAGGATAAGGAGGAGGAAGAGGGAAAAGTAAGAAGAACGAAGAATATAAAAGAAGACAAAAGGAAGAGAAGAAACACACGAGAAAAGGAGAAAAACATTACGAAGATTGACTAAGAAAGAAAAGAAACACAAAAGAAATAATGAAATGAACGAAAAAGAAAAACAAAAGTACAGGTAACTAATTAAATCTTCACAGGCAACACTAACACATGCGTGGGACCATAACTCAAAGGAACACAAAGGAAGAACAAACCGCAGCAACCCAGAAGACTAAGATGAGTTACACAATAAGAACCGAACAAAACGTAAAGGAGAGTAAAGACGAAGGCTCCTCACCACCAACCTGAGAATATTAGTGTAATTTAAAGGATAGATATTGATAATTTTAATAAGCGTGAAATAAGTAGGTGTATTCTTCTCTTCCTATTCTTCTCTTCCTATTCTTCTCTTCCTCCTCCTCCTCCTCCTCCTCCTCCTCCTCCTCCTCCAGGCCACTCAGGAGGGACATTTACCACCAGGGCGGCCCATCAGAGGCGCCTCTCCTTGTTCTTTAATTATTATCAGGAGGCCATCTGACGAAGGTGTGACGGGGGGGAGGGATGCCAGGGGAAGGGGGAGCCGCCACGCCCTCGCTCCACACACACACACTCACACACACACACACACACACACACACACACACACACACACACACACACACACACACACATACACGGCCTATGGATCTATAGAAGAAATGTTTATCTAGATGTCATCACCATATAACATTTATCAATCTCTCTCTCTCTCTCTCTCTCCTCTCTCTCTCTCTCTCTCTCTCTCTCTCTCATCCTCTCTCTCTCTCTCTCTCTCCGTCCTACGTAAATCTCAATATCGTCGTAATTTTTCGCATCTATCGATTTCAATATTCTATTTCCACCCTGTCCTTCCTCCCTCTCCTCCCCCTCTCTTCCACCACCTCTCACCCCCTCTCCCTCCATCTCATACATCTTCCTTAAGACTTAACCTCCCGCCTCCTGCCTCACTCGAATTAAAACTGATCCTTTATCAGATTTACGACTGAGAAAGAGCCCGGGGACCAACCTTACGACCAACATCCATATTGCTTTTTGCGAGGCGGGATGAGATGCGGGCCCGTGGGTAGCAAGCAGGTGCCGGGGTGCCGCAGGGAGAGTGTTTGGGACCTCCTCTCGTCACTCCCACCTTCCTGTGTCCTTCTGTAGTCGTAGCTGAGGGATCAAAAGCAGTTTGTATGGGTGTCAATGTATGGTGAAGGTGTGTGTGTGGTGGAGGGGGGTGGTGAAGGTAGAGGTGTGGGGGGGGATGGATGTTGATGGGGGATGAAGTGTGGTGTGATTGATTTGGGTGTCTGTGAGTGAGGATCTCTGCTTTCTCCTCATCATCATCTTTATTCTCCTTCTACTTCTCCCTCTCTTTCCATCATCATTATCATCGTCATCGTCATCATCATCATCCTCACACTCATCCTCTTGATTTTTCCTTTCCTTTTCTTCCTCCTCTTCGTCTTCCTCCCAATATCTCCTCTCTTTCATCTTCTCCTCCAGATTCCTTCCTCCTCCTCATCATTATTATCATCTTTCTTTTCCTCATTTTTTCTCTCCTCTTCATTCTCTTCATCTTCTTTTTGATCTCACCTTCTTTTCATTTTCTCTTTCAGATTCCTTCATCCTCCTCCTCCTCATCATCATCATTTTTCTCCTTCCCTTACTCTTCCTCATCTTTTTTCTCCTTTTTCCTCGTTCTCTTCATCTTCCTTCCGATCTCTCTTCCCTTTCATTTTCTCCCCCAGATTCCTTTTATCCTCCTACCCCTCCTCCTCCTCCTCTTCTTCCTCCTCCTCCTCCTCTTCCTCCTTCGTCTATGTTATCCTTTTTCCCCTCATTATACGCTAAATAACACAATCCTAACAAATAACCTCGTAAGGATCAACAAGTCTACTAGCACTTTCTCTTCCTTTGTGTTCCTTCTCCCCTTCATTCCGCTGACCTCACCCCGCATGAAAGTGTCCACGGGAGCTGCTCACAATAACGCTGCGCCAAATGCTAGAAGTCCACAACTGGTTTTCTGGGATGCATTCGGTTGTACAAGTCAACTGGTATTCACGTTTTTGCCTTCGCTGCACGCGGGTCATTTCTTAGTCAGGTTTTTCGATCCACTAGTTGCTTCGCTCGCTCTCTGGTTCTCTTTCTAGTTGTGTTCTAGGTCATGTTCTGTGTTAAGTTTGTTTGGTATATTAATGAACGGGTTATTGTCTTTTTGTAATGTGTTCTTGGTGTAAACGTTTGTTATTATTGTTATTACTTTTGTTATTATTATTATTATTATTATTATTATTATTATTATTATTATTATTATTATTATTATTATCATCATCATCATCATTATTATTATTCTATCGTATACTATCTATGCGTGGGATCTTTCCTTCTGTGTTGTCTACCTGGGTGTTCGTAAAGATAATAAATAAATAAATAATAAAACTGTACCAGATAAAAAAAAAAAAATAATAATAATAATAATAAAAACGAGAAAACATCACTAATCATAATCTATAAAAAATAAGATGCTACGTACAAGGAAATTATGGTAATTTAGATTATCGATTACATTACGGTTGTTTTTTTTCAATGTCACTTTCTCGCGGTGCTTCTTCCGGTACTTTTTCTTTCACCCTTTATTCGTAGTATGATTTTTCCAACTGCACGGAGCTTCGTTGACCTCTTGGCTAATCTCAAACTCGACTTCGGCACCTCAAGTTAAGCGAGACAACTGTAAACTCAAGCACTGGAGATTAAACAGCACTACGTACCATCTCAGGAAGGATTACTACCTTTGACATGTTGAAATCACCCAATACCAAGGAATACTTAAGCCACGTATAAAACACAATTGTCAACACCTAAGTCTGAGCAGCTGTCGCCATAATTCGATAATAGAGTACACAGACTTCGCCACCCTAACTTAACCTAAACTAATACATATGACTCCAACTCTCTCAAGAACAATATTTCAAAACCTCATAATTCTGGATAATCCTGTTGCCTGCACATACTCTTGAGGGACTGGCACCTTCCGTAATTTTTCTTTTTTTCTTCTTCAATCCTTCAGTTACCCTCGGCCAGATCTCTTCTTACATACAAAAATATTTCTAGTCATCCATACTAATGTACAATAACGTCTAACACATAGCCTGCCATTCACAGTAACTAACACTTGCTACCACATAATACTAATATATATCGCACTTATTCATACTGTGTGTACCGTTTCCTATCAACCTCAAGTCTTCTCATCAGCTGTCAGTCTGTTAATTATCAGATTCTGTAAGGAGATTGTTTGAGCAGAGGACCATGAAAGTGGGTGCAGGTTCCTTCTTCTTCTCCTTATGATTATGATGATAAAACCATGGAACTGACTGATATAGACCCAAGCTGAGTTCCCTCCCACTCGTCCCCACCAACAAGCAGTAAACATGGCAGTAAAATAATAATAATAATGATAATAATAATAATAATAATAATAATAATAATAATAATAATAATAATAATAATAATAATAAGCAAAGAAGAAAAAAACTAAAACAAAACGAGAACTAGATCAAAACTCAACACTCGTTTCTCGACTTCTAACCAAGACAGCACCACGAAACACACACACACACACACACACACACACACACACACACACACACAAAGTAGTACGTTCAATAAAAAAATAAATAAAAAAAAACTATGGAAAATACCACCAGAAGAATCAAGCTAATGTTAATGTTTTCGTAAAGCGATCCATCAAGGTACAAGAGGAAGTGACATTAACTTTAATCCCGGACAGCAGCGCCGCGTCATTTCCTGGCTGCAAATACCAGTCAGTCATACGCGCCACGCTCATCAAGACGAACCCGTGACACTCGACTCCTGTGAACTTTACGAGCGAGAAAGTCGAATACCAAGGAAGGTTCACGTTCTTGATGTTGAATGGAGCAGCCAAACCAAGCATCGCTCCTCGCCTTTCAAGATCTGGTGGTGTGCTCATTCACTTTGACTAGTTGGCGTTGATTTGTACTGTCTCATAAGGGTTAACGTGACTACTGTTGTTTGTTCTTCCTTTGTTTTTCTTTGTATATATATATATTAGCTAGTATACTTAAAAATGGCAAAAAGGCAATGAGCATACACTAGATACCTACTAAAATTTGTATATTCAAAGCCTTAGTTCATTTATGAATCACCTTTCCTTGACTGCCTTGCTAAGTCTGTTTATTATAAGTTTTAACACCTTTTTCTTGACTGTATTTCTAAATTAAATGTCCAACACGAGGAAAAGGAGGGAGCATGTTATCAATAAATGCAATAGATAAAATCTCTCTCTCTCTCTCTCTCTCTCTCTCGCTCTCTGTCATATATTATAAACTCTTCCTCCCCACCACAACACCGATCAGCGGCTTCGAAGCGTCAAATCAGCAAGCTAATGAACCGTTTCGGGACAAGTCAAGTAGCAAAGGGCAAGGAGGTCAGGTGCACGTGGGTCATTAAGCCCTTTAAATGCCCCACTCATTAGCCGCCACTCACGACGCACGCCTCCCTCTCCCTCTCCCTCTCCCTCTCTCTCTCTCTCTCTCTCTCTCTCTCTCTCTCCCCCGGGCCAGTCCAAGATCACACACTCAGTAAATCAAAGAGGAGTCGAAGTCGTGGCCACAACTTCTCTTTGGCCAATTAGAGGCGACTGGTGTGTGTGTGTGTGTGTGTGTGTGTGTGTGTGTGTGTGTGTGTGTGTGTGTTGTCGTTTGTCTTCAGTTATTTTTAGTCTAACATAACTTTTCGTGCCGTTTGAATTTAAGATGACTATTCTCTCTCTCTCTCTCTCTCTCTCTCTCTCTCTCTCTCTCTCTCTCTCTCTCTCTCTCTCTCTCTCTCTCTCTCTCTCTCAGATCGATGACAGTGGGGAAAAAATGATGATAGAGATTACTGCAAGATACTCGAGTAAGTGAGAGTAAGCAGCAGAACAGAGGTGGTAATTGAAGGGAAGGGTGAGAGGAACGAGGTGTTAAGAGCGGGGGAGAAGGATAATGAACGGGGGAAGGAACGGAGAGGAAAGGGGAAGTGTGCAGGGGAAGGAGAGGATGACAGAGCGCGGGACTATTATGATGGAGTGGGGAAGGAAAGTCACTAGGCGGACGAGGAGGAGGAGGAGGAGCGAAAAGAAGAAGAAAACGAAGACGAAGAAGGAATACACACACGACAGAAATACGTACATGGAACAAGAATACAAAAAAAGAGAAGAAAAGAAAAAGAGAAGAAAAATGCAATGGATCGAAAAGGAATACACAAAACACAAAAATACATAAAAGAGGAATACACCAAAAAAATAATAAATAAATAAATACGTTACAAAAATACATAGAAAGAACAAGAATACAAAAAATATACAAAGAAAACGGAGAGAGGGAGAAAAACATACACATATCAAAAGAAAAAGTCGCAAGGAGAAAGTAGTCATCATACCACATCATCTCCTCCTCCTCCTCCTCCTCCTCCTCCTCCTCCTCTTCCTCCTCCTCCTCCTCCATCGAAAAGTGGTCCACATTAGCTTCACTTCCTCCTTAATTACACCCCCGCGTGTGGTCGAGAGAGAGAGAGAGAGAGAGAGAGAGAGAGAGAGAGAGAGAGAGAGAGAGAGAGAGAGAGAGAGAGAGAGAGAGAGAGAGAGAGAGTGCAAAAAGCCTCAAATGATTATGTGAATCACTCAGGTTATCCTTTCCTTTTCTGAACTGACCCGTGGTGTGTGTGTGTGTGTGTGTGTGAAAGACAGATGTGTAAAGGAAGAAAACAAATGTGCACGTGTGGGGAATAGCTGTTCAGGTGTATGTGTATGTTTAGGGTGAGAGAGAGAGAGAGAGAGAGAGAGAGAGAGAGAGAGAGAGAGAGAGAGAGAGAGAGAGAGAGAGAGAGAGAGAGAGAGAGAGAGAGAGAGAGAGAGAGAGAGACAAGACAGACAGGTATAAAATAAAAGGCAGATATAGGTGTGTATGTGGGAGGAAACAGTGCAGGTGTGTGTGTGTGTGTGTTTGTGTGTGTGTGTGTGTGTGTGTGTAGGACGAAGAGAGAAAAGGTACTACTTCCTAAACACACATATGACAGACAGTTATAGATGACAGAAACACAGGTGTGTGTGTGTGTGTGTGTGTGTGTGTGTGTGTGTGTGTGTGTGTGAGGTACAGGTGTGTGTGTCTGGCCAACCATTCATCATTACAATTACTGTCGGGAGCAGAACGCCTTATAATAATTAATAATCAATAAACAAGGTGGAAGGAGGGGAGGAGCATTCATCAGGGAAGGCAGGTTCCTCTCAGCGGGAGGGAACGAGAGAGAGAGAGAGAGAGAGAGAGAGAGAGAGAGAGAGAGAGAGAGAGAGAGAGAGAGAGAGAGAGAGAGACGTTTATGGTGTGCCAAAATTGAGGCGATTAAGTGTCGACATAATGAGGGTTTGTTGGGAAATTCCAGTGTGATGCAGAGCCGGAAAAGTTAATTAGTGTAGAGTCAATTGTGAGGGAGGGAAGGAGACAGGCGGACACACACACAGACAGACAGATAGACAGACAGAAAGACAGATAGATAGATAGACAGATAGATAGATAAATAGACAGTCAGACGGACACAGACAGACGGATGGACAGACAGACACAGACAAAAAACAGACAGACATAGTGATAAGAGATAGACAGACAAATATAGATAGATAGATAGATACATACATACATACATACATACATACATACATACATACATACATAAACAGATAGATAGATAGATAGATAGATACATACATACATAGCTAGATACATAAGCAAATGAGATAGATAGATAGATAGATAGGCAAAACAGACAGAATGACAGACAGATAGACAGGCTTAAAGACACAGATAAACAGATAGAGATGAGCAGACAAGTAGACAGCCAGGCAAACAGACAGATATTGGCATACATATAGAGAGACAGACAGACAAATTGCTAGTTATAAACAGAGACAGGTAAAAAGGTTTGTACTTGCATGGAGACACACAGGAGGACAGACAGCTATGTAGGTAGACAGAGTTAAGTAGACAGGTAGGAAGGGAAGTAAAGAGAGGGGGTATGCCAAGGTTTTTGTCATCATTACGGGTAAAAGGGAAAAAAAAACATCACCAACCAAATCGAAAAAAGAAACAAGGAAAAGTTTAATAGAATGAGCCAGAAAGAAAAAAAAATAAGGCAAATATCATTAACTCACATTGTGGCCGAAGATAAAATTATTTTTCTTGTAATTTCCATTTCCTGTATTTCCAATTTAACAAAGCAGAATGCGAGGTTAGCCTTTCCACGCAGCATCAATACATACAAAGTCATAAGCTTTTCACAAAACACTAATGATAATACCAAATAAGGGTTCAAAAACTGTGTGTACATCAGCCTTCAGCCCCTCAGGAAAGAAACGGAAGAGTATTTTTTTATCAATTTTCCATTTTTTTATCCAAGTGCATTGTGAACCGTAACACGAAGCGATAACTGGAGTGACGCACGCAATGACACTGACCAGGAAATGAAATAAAACCGATGATCATGTCTTGCATTCACTTCATTCATTGCACAACTTTTAATATATTGTGGTTTCTGAAAATTAACCAAAAGAAAAATAAAAATAAATATCCTTCACTTGGGTACCTCCCCTTCCTCCAGTCCTTTCACTTTTCCCTTCTAATTTCCTTTTCCTCCATTCCTTACCTTTCCTCTATCCTTTTCCTCTTTCCCTTTCTCCACCATTCTCTCTCTATTTTTTTTTTCATTCTTTCAACACTTTCTCTTTCCCTTCGATTTTACTATCTATTATCTTTTCTATTTTTTTTTTATCTTTCTTTGTATTGTTTCTCTCTTTCCTTCCTTCCCCCATCCCTTCTTCGCTTCCACTTTTCCTCCTTTCCTCTTCTCGTCACTTAAACTTCTATTCTTTTCTCCACATCACTCTTTCCACGTCCTTTCCTCCTCTTCCCTTTTCTCTTCCCTCCACCTTCTATGTTAAACCTTTCCAGATAATTCTCTCCTATCTCACTCCACTCTCCACTCCACTATACCCTTCCACCTCCTTTTTGTGCGTCCTCTCTTTCCTCCACTTTCCACTCTTCCTAATTTACATCCTTCCACACCCTTCCCTCCTTACATCTCACTCCACCCTCCACTCCACACCGCATCACTATTCCACCTCCTTTCCTCTCCTCTCTTACCACCCTCCACTCCATCCCTCCTTCACTGCATAAGAGGACCTTCCCTTGTATCCTGCGGTCCTTTCACCACGCCTGTCCAGCCCTGCCCCTTCGTGCTCTCTCTCTCTGGGACATTATGATCCCCCCAACCTGTTCCTGTGTCGTGTTCGTCCCCTCCCCTCACCCCCACCTTCCTCCCTACTTGCTAACTGGAGGAGGAGGAAGAGGAGGGAAGAGGAGAAATGCATAGGTGTTGGGTAAAGACGAAGGAACAAAGGGAGGAGGAGGAGGGGGAGGAGGAGGAGGAGGAGGAGGGAAAAGTGGTGATGATAATGATGAAGGAAGAGGAAGTAGTGAAAGCTCTAAAGATGTTGACGAAGATGGTGGTGGTGGTGGTGGTGGTGGTGGTGGTGGTGGTGAGGATGAGGGTGGTGGTGATAAATAAACGCAAGGAACAAGACAACTAAACACACACACACACACACACACACACACACACCTCATTTCCTCATAAAAGAAATAAGAATTAAAAAAAAAAAAAGAGAAAAAAGACCATAGATGCTAGAATAACCATAATACAGATGAATAAAGAGGAAGCAAAAAAAGGAAGACCGAGGAGAAAGATATAAGATAAAAAGAAAGGAAGAGGATGAAGAGGAAGAGGGAGAGGAGGAACAACAGATCAACAGAAAGCATAAAATCATCAAAAAAAGGAGGAAAAAAGATGAAACGAATTAAGGAGAAAGAGAAACAAGATAATTAGAGGTGGAAAAGGAGGAGGAGGAGGAGGAGGAGGAGGAGGAGGAGGAGGAGGAAGAGAAGGAGGAAAGAGCTGAACAATACCGACATTTGGGGGAAGAACCTGCAGCAAATGGCGATGAAGGGACTAAATACTCTTTGTCTGGGAACAGAAAAGAAAAGTAAACTGCCGGGCTGGGGAAACTCTCAAACGGCCCGTCTCTCTCTCTCTCTCTCTCTCTCTCTCTCTCTCTCTCTCTCTCTCTCTCTCTCTCTCTCTCTCTGAAACTTCCACCAACCTTTATTTCTCTCCTTCGTGGTAGATTTTCTTAACCTAACCTAACTTTACCTAACCTAACACTTGACCTAATCTGACCCAACCTAATTTAACCTAACTTAACCTATTTTTTTCCTTTTACATAACTCATCATGGAAGGAATTATTAAAAGGGGATATCTTAAGGACGGAATGTTGGTAAAGGAAATTGGCGCTCTCTCTCTCTCTCTCTCTCTCTCTCTCTCTCTCTCTCTCTCTCTCTCTCTCTCTCTCTCTCTCTCTCTCTCTCTCCTTCCTACTACACTTAAAACTTCCCAAATTACCCTCTGCCCCTTCTTTCTCTTCCCGTTTCTACCACACCGGGAAATTTCGTTAGAACAGTAAGTCTCCTTCCTTCCTCTTCATTTTTTCACCTTCCTCTCTCTTTCTTATTCCTTACTTTCTTCTACTTACGCTTTCCTTGGCGAACAATGAAGCAGTTATATTTTTATGTTTTTATTTTTATTTTTTTTCCTTTACTACTATTGATGATAATACTATACTACCTTCTCCTCTTCCTCCCCCTACTCCTACTCCTCCTCCTCCTCCTCCTCCTCCTCCTCCTTATCTTTCTGTTACTACTACTACTACTGAACACTCGAAACAAAATTAATCTCTATATTCCTCTTCATTCATCAATTTATTTATTTATCTATCTATTTATTTATCTGTCTACTTGTCCTTGTTCAATCTCCTTGCCACAAAAACAATAAACAAAATGCAAATGGTAGTGATGGCGCTGGTGGTAGTGGTGGTAGTGGTGGTGATGGTGAAAAACAAAATAAATAAATAATATCAGAGGTGGGTTGCCGTGGTGGTGGTGGTGGTGGTGGAGCAGGCGGCCGAGGAACCCCAGGTGAGGAACGCAGTCAAGGTGATATCAGTCATAAGCCTCTGATTTATGAAGCCAGTACTCGGGCGGCTATCTGTGGCCCTCATCCTAATCCTGATAGTCCGGCATGTTATCTGGGACGAGAGAGAGAGAGAGAGAGAGAGAGAGAGAGAGAGAGAGAGAGAGAGAGAGAGAGAGAGAGAGAGAGAGAGAGAGAGAGAGATAATGTACGGTGCCTATTTAAGTCTTAAATTTACGTATACATGTTCGCTTATCATCATTTCCTGACCTTTATTGTTATTATTGTATTTTATTCTATTCTATTCTCTCTCTCTCTCTCTCTCTCTCTCTCTCTCCTCTTTCTCTCTCTCTCTCTCTCTCTCTCTCTCTCTCTCTCTCCTCTCTCTCTCTCTCTCTCACCTCCCCTCTTCTTGTTTCCCTCCTCTTCCTCCTCCTTCTCATCATCACTATACCCAACTATCTTCAATTTACTATTCCACTCATTTATTACCATTTATCCTCCTCCTACTCCTATTCCACCCTCCAAGCAGGTAGATATCCTACATAAAATCCTACAAAACCCACCACCACCACCACATCCTTTCCTGTCTTTCCCCTGCTTTCCTATTCTTTCCACCCTCCCTCCCTGCTCCTTCTCCTCTCCTCCTGCTGCCACCTCCTGCTGCGCCGCCTTCAGAGTGACGCCAACCAGTCCCACCAGCTGTAAATTCTGCCATTACAGCCCACCCGTGACCGTGGTACTGAAGGCGTGTGGGGCGGAGGGGACACGGGCGGCGAGGAGCAAGAGGCAGGGGAAGGTGGAGGATGGGGACGAAGGTACGGACGAAGACAAGGGTGGACGAGAATACAAAAGGAAGACGACGAGGAGGAGGAAGTGGATGGGGGGTTAAGGTGGTGGTGATGAGGAATGTGAGGAGGAGGAGGAGGACGAAGAAGACGACGACGAAGAAAAAGAAAAGAAAGAAAGAAAGCAAGAAAAAGATAGAGAACATAAACTAATCCTGGGTGGAAAAGAGAGATGATCCTAAGAAGTAGTAGAGAGACAAACGTGATGAGTGAAAATGAAGAGAAGGGGGGGAAGGGGAAGGGAAGGAGGAGAGGGTGGCGGGATGGGCGGATGGGTGGATGGGCGGTCGCGGCGGGGGTGGGTGGGCGGGCGCTGCGGGGGTCGTGTTAGCGCCCGTGTTCCTGCCGGGTCGGGTTGCCTCGGGTCAGCTGGGTCGAGGTGCCGGATTATGAGGCCCTAAAGCTGCGGGTCGTGGACGGCGACGTTGCGGTATGAATCCCTAAAGCGTCCTGAAGACCTGAAACCCGCTCCGAATCCCCTAATGAGACAGTACTTCTACCTGCGAAACCCCTAAATGAACCATGGAGTGAAACAGAACCCTTAAATCATTCCTACACTGTATCCATAACTCGTCCTGAAGCCCTGAAACCCTTCCCGAATAAGCCACTGAAAGAAACAGTATCCCTAAAGTGTCCTGAAGCCCTGAAGCCCCCTCTGAATTCCCTAGTGAGACCCTTGAACCCCTGAAGCCATCGAGTGAAACAGTACTCCTAAATTATCCCGGAAACTCTGAAACCCTAAATATGTCCTTAAACTCCTAAACCCTTGCTGAATGAGAACTATCGAGTGAAAAATATCCCTAAATTGTCCGTCCTCAAAGCCTTTCTGAATGAACCACTGAATGAAAACAATCAATCATTCAATCATCCCCAAAGTGTCCTGAATCCCGCTCTGAATCCCTAATGAGACAGTAGCTCTTACCTGTGAACCCTGAATGAACCAGGGAATGAAGCAGAAACTCCCAAATTACCCTCAAACAGTATCCGGGAAGTCCTGAAATCTGCCATGAATCACCACCTAATGAGACAGCAGTGACTCTTCTACTCTTGAATCCCTGAACCCATCGAATGAAACAGTAACTCTCTATAGTCTGAACCATGTTATAAAACCGTCCTGAAACCCTGAAACACTTCAAATGAACCACTTAATGAAACATGATCTGAACACATATATCCCTGAATCTGTAAAGCCCTGAAACACTTGCTGAATGAACCACCAAGTGAAACAAGACCTGAACTTTTGAATACCTGAATTCCTAAAGCGTCCTGAAGCCCCGAAACCCTTAAAATGAACCAACGAATGAAGCAGGACCCGAACCCTTAAATCTGGATCCCTGTAAGGAAACTGTATATCGCTGCACCCAAATTTTCACTCAATCAGGCAACCAGTCAGCCAGTTAACGCCTGAATCAATTATCTGAATCTCCCACTGAAACTATTGCTTTATGAACGCTCAAATGAGACACGATTCGAACCCCTGCGTGTCTGAATGTTAACGCATCAAGTTGAGTTCTAAGACCGAGAGCGAATGAAACCCAAATATGCATAAAACTAAATTCGTGAGGAACATAACAGAGCAGAACCGAAATAAATATGTGAGAAAGAGAGAGAAAGAGAGAGAGAGAGAGAGAGAGAGAGAGAGAGAGAGAATTAATATAGCTAAATTCATGACGAACATGAGAGAGAGACAGAGAGAGAGAGAGAGAGAGAGAGAGAGAGAGAGAGAGAATGAGAGAGAGAGAGAGAGAGAGAGAGAGAGAGAGAGAGAATTAATATAGCTAAATTCATGACGAACATGAGAGAGAGAGAGAGAGAGAGAGAGAGAGAGAGAGAGAGAGAGAGAGAGAGAGAGAGAGAGAGAGAGAGAGAGAGGGTGGGGGAGCTAACTCTTTGATCCCCCGCCAGGAGCCCCATGACCTCCCAGGACCCCCCACCGAAGGACCCCCACGCTCACCACCCCCTTCCCTACCCCGCCCTCACTCCTCCCCCTCACCCTACCCCCTCACCCCACCCTCCTCACCCCTGCAGTGAACGCCCATAAAATTAGGGTAATGCTGACCCTGCAACATTCAATAACCTCACAATAACCTCCCAGATTTATCTCAACACCACCACCACCACCACCCTCTCGCTCCTCTCTCTCTCTCTCTCTCTCTCTCTCTCTCTCTCTCGTCTCTCTCTCTCTCATTTTTCCTTCTTTTGTTGCGTTTTGATATAAGAAATTCTGAATATGAGTATTAATGGTGATTGTGGTGGTGGTAGTAGTAGTAGTAGTAGTAGTAGTAGTAGTAGTAGTAGTAGTAGTAGTAGGGAGGAGGAGGAGGAGGAGGAGGAGGAGGAGGAGGAGGAGGAGCTTTTATTACAGCTGTTGTTATAATAATAATAATAATAATAATAATAATAATAATAATAATAATAATAACAGTTTCATGGGCAGAATTCTCACGTCTTTCTTACAATTCCTTAAAATTCAGCGCCACACAATGGAGGAAAGCGAATAATGCCTTTAATTATAACCTCTCTCTCTCTCTCTCCTCTCTCTCTCTCTCTCTCTCTCTCCCTCTCTCTCTCTCTCTGGTGGTAACGTATTTCAACACATGTTTCTTTCCTTGCAAATTATTACCACATTCTACGCTCCACCACACACGTGAACCTGCCGCTCCACCACCTCCACCACCACCACTGCTATCAACACCAGCACTACCACTTTTTACTACCATCACTACTATCACGTGCCACCACCACTACCACTATCACCACTACTATTACACTGCCGCTACCACCACCACCAACAACAACAACAATAACAACAACAACACAATCATTACCTTCACCACTACCATTACTGACAATATTATGACCATCACCATAACCACCATCATTACCGCTACTATCCTTATCACTATCGCAACCACCATCATCAGAGAAGCAATCACCACCACCACCACCACCACCACCACCCACCATCACTACCACCACTACTACCAAAACCGAAGAGCACAACCAGCCCTACTATCTCTGTATGACTCACTCCTTGCCACCACCACCACCACCACCACCACCATCACCCCCACCACCACCGCCACTACCACCACCACTATTAAAAACACGTCATCATTACCATCGTCCAGCATCACACATACATCACCACCACCCACCACCTGCATAACATAAAAAATAGGAAAAATAATGAAAACAACAACAACAACAACAACAACAACACACACACACACACACACACACACACACACACACACAAACGACACTTTTCGGCCGCGTCAAGCTAGGTGGGCGTGGGGGGGGGGGCAAGCAAACGGGTAGGCGGGCGGGGTGGGGCGTGGTGGGGTGGCGTACTGGAGGACCAAGAGCAGGGGTGAGCCACGGGGGATGGGGAGAGAGGAAGCAGGGAGGATGAGGGGGGAGGAGTGGTGCGTGAGTTAGCAACCAGGCTGACGCTGCATCACGTGACCTAGTGACGTAATCGAGACCGGAGATAAGACACGGGAAATCGGGCAACACACACTTTCCCTTCCCCCAAAAACATTCCCTCCCTTCCCTCTTCCTCCTCTTCTCTCCGTCTTCTCTCCTCCCTCTTCTTCCAGCAGACGAACACGGTAAAACTCATGAAGTGAAATATCCTATCGGTTTTTTTTTTTTTTTCTATCTCTCTTTTCTGGTTTTAATCACGGTGCTTGGAATTATCGATGGTGCTCGGTAATGTCTGCGTGCGTGGCGCTGCGTGTTTACCTAATATTGATTCCCACGGCTGCGGAGGAGGAGGAGGAGGAGGAGGAGGAGGAGGAGGAGGAGGAGGAGGATCATAGAAATAAGGGGTGGAAGAGGAGGGTATAGAAGAAAGCAGTGAGGAGGTAGAAGAAGAAAAAAAAAAGAAAATTACAGAAGATAAAAGAAAAGAAAAGGAACATACGAGAAAGAAACAGAAGATAGAGAACGAAAGACAAAAACAGCAAAGATGGAAGAAAATTACCTACCTACGTACGTACATATACATTACATCAAGGTTTTCCTCTATTTTATCTTTTTCCTTCATGCACTTAACTCTTTCCCCATTCCCTTAAGCTTTCTTGCGCGCCTCACCATTATCACATTCTTGCCTAACCTTCCTTAACCTTCCCTAATCTTCCCATGCCTCTGACGCCGTGATGAGGCTTCCTTTAACGGAGATCGTGCCGGGAAACAAGAATCTCCTCAAACCACAGCAAGGACCATATTCTACTGCACTTCTGCGCCGCATCTTCACTACTTTCAAAGGCTCTAGCTGAAGTGACGCGGATTTTTTAAGGTATTTTTATGGTTCTACTAGCAGATTAACATGATTTCTACATTATTAACAGGAGAAACGCTCTTGAGAACACGTTTAATCATCTTTGTGGAAAATAATCGTGGTAAGACAGCAGTGTTTGTAAATAGGGGCCAAATTTAAAATGAGCGGGAATAGAAATTATACAAAAGGCTGGTGTCTCTGTCTGTCTGTCTGTCTGTCTGTCTGTCTGTCTGTCTGTCTGTCCGTCTCTCTCTCTCTCTCTCTCTCTCTCTCTCTCTCTCTCTCTCTCTCTCTCTCTCTCTCTCTCTCTCTCTCTCTCTCTCTCTCTCATTTTTTCATCAAAACTGGAAAAAAACGTGATACATGAACCAAAAATAACTAGACAAAAATAAAAAAAAACAAAATCAAAAGTCCACCATATTTTTCAGCCCAACCTTGCACTTCTCTCAGTCTCGCCTCGGTGTGCCCGTAATCATTCCCCGTGACAATGCACCACTAAATAAAAGTGTTTAAATACAATACCGAGCGAATTTTTCCACCCACGCCACCACCACCACCACCACCACCACCACCACGAAACCCAAGGCCTGATCGTCGGTGGTGGTGGCGGTGGTGGTATACTGGTAGTGGTGTTGATAGTTGCAGTGGTAGTGTTAGTAGTAGTAGTAGTAGTAGTAGTAGTAGTAGTAGTAGTAGTAGTAGTAGTAGTAGCAGTAGTGTTTGTGGTGGTGGTTGTAATAGTGCTGATAATGACAGTGATAGTGGTAGTAATAACAGTAGTGGTGCTAGTAGCAGTAGTAGTGGTGATGGTGACAGTGCTAGTGGTTACAGTGATAATGGCAGTGGTAATAGTAGTAGTAGCAGCAGTGATGGTGGTGGCGGAGGTTTTAATGGTGGTGATGGTGAGTGATGGTGATCGTTTACAAGTTAGCCGCCCTTCCTAATTGATTTTACAGCCTCCGAGTGCACGTTTACGTCACTAGTGCGTGTAAATTTCCACGCTAACCCTTCCCTTCCCTATTAACCTTCCGTACTCTCTTCTCTCACTCCCCTACATCCAGTTGTTCTCCCCTTCACTTCTCCAGACCGTCTCCCATTCTTTTTACATCCTCCTCTTCTCTCTCATTAACTTCCCTTCTTCGCTTCCTCCTCCTTTCCGTATCTATCCCCTTTTCTCCTATTTCTTTTACTTCTCTCATTCCCCTACATTCTTCTTTTTTTCCCCTTTCACGTCTCTAAACCGTTTCTTTAAATTCTTCTCTTCTCTCTTTTACTTTCCTTCGTGATCTTCTTCCGTCAGTATCTCCTTTTCTTCTTTTTCTTTTCCTTCCTTTCTTTCAGCCCTCACTTTCATCAGTCTCTTCTCTTTCCTTCGGTTCCCTTACATTCTCTTTCTCACTGGCTCTCTTCTTTTCTCCCTTTGTTTTCTCCTTTTTTTTCAACTTTTCTCTCCTCCTCTAAGTTCTTAATTCTCTACATCTTCCTCTCTCTCTTTTTCCCTTCACTTCACTCCTTTCCTTCACTATCATCCCTCATCTCATTTCCTCTTCCATTTTTTTCCTACATAGAAATTTCCCTTTCTTTTCTCCTCACTTTTTTTCTATTTTTCCTCTATGTCTCTTCTTAGCTTTCCCCCTCTATTTTCTATTATTCTCATTTTTATACTTTTTTTTTTTCCTAGTGCATGTTCTTTCAGTTTCCATGCGCAGATTACTGTAGAGTCACACACACACACACACACACACACACACAAGGACGTGAAACCTAAAACTACTGAATCGTGATTGAGATATAGAATTACACCCATATATCTGCCTGACTTCAGCCACCCACGCAGTCACCTGTACACACACACACACACACACACACACACCCACACACACACACGTAAAAGCGAAACATTTATTAGCGACGATATGTGTACCAAACCTTGAAGTGAGGAATGGTGCAGAGAGAGAGAGAGAGAGGGAGAAAGAGAGACAGAGCCTTTGCAAACTTCCATCTCACTTCTCTCCCCTTGCGTCTCACCTCCCACGACCTCCCACGCCCCAAGTAACTGTTAGTCGTGTGAATCTGCAAAATAATAAAGGGTAAAGGGGAAGGCCTCCTGTAGAGTGTTTTCTGTTTCTACTAATTGAAAGTAGGCAATATTCACTTTTTTTTTTTTTTAAGGATGTTATGGTCTATTAAATCCATCTCTCAGTCTATGAATGCGTTTCTCTATCTGTTAATCAATGTTTACCTATCTAACTCTCTGTCTCTATTTTTCTATGTATTTGTTCGTCTGTCTACGTATGTATCCCTGTGTCTATCTGTGGATCTATCTATCTGTTAATACTTTGTAAATTTCCCTTCTCCCAATCTTCCTTCCTTCCCTCCCTCCTTTACCCCAACCACCCGCAACTAGACCACAGTGCAATACTCATTCAGTCTATATATCTACTAGTCTATCAATCAATCTGTTTATCAGTCATCACACTCTGCCTCTGGATTCCACCTCCCCCTTCCACCCACCTTCACCAAACCCCTACCCCAACAAGGCCACGAAGGCACAAGAAACAACAAAAATATAATTATTCCGCTAAATCCAACATGACGAGGCGATCAGTCATCAGTTTCTTGCATGATCAACGGAATATCTTTTTTATCTGAATCACGAAAGACAAAAGTTAGTCTGGTGTCCCCCCTCCTCCTCCTCCTCCTCCTCCTCCTCCTCCTCTAGTACCCCTCGGAAGTGGTCAGCGGCAGCCTCCTCGCGCAGGTGTCTCTGGCAACACAGGTATATCTCAGTGACGTTTACCTGGGCGTGTTAAACAATAGCGGTGTAAAGCTTAATACAAGTGGTGCTTGGGGAGCCGGTGATTGGTGACGCAATGAGCCTGGGTGGAGGAGTGGGTGGTGGAGTGGGTGAGGGAGTGGGTGGGCCTCTGAACCAAGCCATTATTACATAACACTGGCGACAAACACACAGACACACGCAGATACACACAGGCGCAGAAGTGGGGCAAAGAAAAACGTCTAATGTTATTTTGGTATAGCACAGTGACTGACACACACACACACACACACACACACACACACAGGGAGGCTGAATGACTGACCGAGACGAAGAGAATTCAAGTATGAAATTACAAGACCATGATAAGTTTAATCCTGTCGCTCCTCTCAGCCTTCGCTCACTGCTCGAAAAAGTAATGTATTGCAATCTAAGTGGTCATTTCAGTCAGCCTCTCTCTCTCTCTCTCTCTCTCTCTCTCTCTCTCTCTCTCTCTCTCTCTCTCTCTCTCTCTCTCTCTCAACCCCCAATACGTGAATCGTGACCTCGCCTATCTCACCCATGACCTCTTTGACCCTTCTTTTCCCTTGCAAGACTCACGCCTCATCAACGGGATCACTAAATTACCAGCAAGCGTCACTGGATCTCCACGCATAAATATCAATTACTGTGACTTAAGGGGATCGCAAAGTTTAAACACCCTATAAACGTGTCACTCTTATTTGCCCGCCAGGAGGACCCGCCTGCAGTACTGTTCTGTTAAGTGAATTTAGGGCCTTTGTCCGGCACTCATGGCGAAGGTCTCTATTTGAGGGACATTGTAAGGGTTAAGTTTATGTAGTGGAGGGTTTAAAAGTGTGTGTGTGTGTGTGTTTGCTTTGATGTCTTTAGTTGTACTTCTACGTGTTTTGTCTGTATTTTTTTTTTTTTTATTTGGGTTTGTTAAGTTCGTTAGTTCGTTGTTTTTTTTTTTTGTTTTTTTTTAGAGTTGTTTGGGTTGTGATATGGCGCTCTGCTGCTTTTATTCTTTCTTATTCAGTTTGATTTTTGCGTCTAGTTATACCTTTATTGAATCCGCTAATGTCTTCTTTTTACTTCTTCTTCTTCTTCTTCTTCACTTTAGTTACTTTTTTTTACAGCTTTTACGTCTTACTTTTTTTTCTTTCGTATAATTTTGGTGCTCAGTCTAGTTCCGCATTTACAGCCTGATTTTCCATTTAGTTACACATGATCTCCCGCCCGTTTATCTACGCATGTTCTTAAAGCCTGCATTAAAGGCTTGAATTCACATTTTGGACTAGGTAAGCATGAACGAGACACATTTCAACTAGATAACCTTAAATCAGGTAAGCTTGGATTAGATAAGATTAAACTTGATGATAAAAGTCAGCGAATTTTAACTATATATGGTAGAACTTGAACCGGATAAGCGTGAATTAGGTAAGCTTGAACGTGGTGAGCTTGAAATTGGTTAGTTTGAATCAGATAATCCTAAACTACAGAATCTTGAACGAAGAGTAAACTTCTGAACTGGAACTAGATTAGATAAACGTGAATTAGTTACGCTTGAAACTGATAAGCTCGAAATAGATCATCCTAAACTACAGAACCACACTGAACGAAGGGTAAACTTTTTTAACTGGATAAGTAGATAAGTAGATAGATAAGTAATTTGATAAGACTGAAAATGGGTGAGACTGAACTCGAAAAGCCTGAACAAGAGAAGCTTCATCAGCCTTCTGCCTTGCCTTCGTGATATCGTGACGCTCTCGAGAGAAAAGTATAAAAGAAATGCAAAAGATTATGCATGACTGACTATTACCACGTGTTCGATTAAGTTTGATTTTTTTTTTTTTTTCCAACGTTCTTGCTCTCTCACGTATTCCATGTAAATGATGACAGGAGTAAATGGAAAGCCGTTTTGACTCCCGGATAAGTACGAGGAAGTAAAGAAACTGACGTGGTATTTTCAACGTTGTCTCCTCTCTTTCCACGTACCCGATGCCAATGACGAAAACAATTTAGGTAAACAGGAAACAGCTTATGATTCGAGTCATGGTGAGAGAGCAAAACGTTTCTGAATACGGGACTGACTCTCTCTGTGAATCTTACCGACCCGAGTGAAGCAAAGCAGGTTGGGGCAGGTCGCCTTATGTCACACCGTCACTCACAGATAAAACAATGAAACGTAACAGCACACACCACTGTAGGATTAGATAATGATAGTTTGCGTTTCAACCACCAACTTCCCGGTGATTAATGGAGTGAAACGAGTGATTACACCTTTCTTTATAAGGCTCATTAAGATCACTGAATCACCGCTCCCCTAAATAACAACATCAGCAATAACAACAACAACAACAACAACAACAACAACAACAACAACGAAAGCACTACCCTCACCACCACCCCCAAAAACCTTTAATTTCTATCGCAAACTACTTGTCTCATAGTCAAGCCTCCCTGCCAACCACGTCGCAGCGATGAAGGGAGGGAGGCGGGGCTGAGAGGCAGGCAGCGGTTAGCGCAACATACCTCTGTTTACTGCTGATTTAACTTTATCTGCATTACTTAATACGTAAGCAGAGATTATACAACATCCCACAACCATTCTCCACCCATTCCTCCCCGATCAACATATTAAAGCATCAAATTACAGCATATATAAATGGAATATAATATGTGACAGACTGATGGCAAGGCGAAAGCTATTTATCATTGTCTTTCCAGTGTTTGTGTTATTTAGCAAACACAACGACTTTTTATAACATCCTTTTGCTTTATTCTACCCGTGTCATCCCATTCAGCACGTCAGTTCATTAAATTAACGGAAATGTGCATGAAAATATAGAATCATACGAGGAACTGAGGTAATGAGGATAAACACTTGTTCACTGCTAACTATTCCTTCTCCCCATTACTGAACATCAACACCACGAGTACGAAACATCCCTAAGATTATCTTCCACTCACCCCTCTCCAGTAAACAATAATAACATCAAATCAAGACAAGATATTCGTAAAATTATGAAAACAACCAGGGCTGTAACAAACTGCGACTTGGTTACCTCACCTTGACTCCGCGACGACCAAGTTATCCTCGTTTCCTCCTCCCACTGGCCTCCTCCTTCAGTCTCGTCCGTCACACAGGTTCTCTGAAGTGTAATAGTTTCCTCGTGCTCCACTGCGCCTCCAGTAGTTGCTCAGAAAGATGAAATACGCGAGATACAGCTTGACACACACACACACACACACACTCACACACTCCTCACGCCCACATCCCTCGTTTTCTTTCCGCTTCCTCGGAGTCAAGCGAGCGTCTTTCTTTTGTTTTATGTACTTATTTATCCGTATGTTTCCTCCTTCATGCATGATATTTTACATCACCATTGACCTTTAGAAATATATTTGTATATGTATGATCTCACTTGTGGTGTTGACGTACGATACCAGATAACAGAGGCGTAGGTCAAGCGAGTGTCTTTCTTTCCTTGTTTATATACTGGATCATTCCTGCGTAATGTTTACCAGAGATATGAACCCTTATAGAATGTGTTTATTTGCCCATCAGATATACCAGACAACAACGTAGATGATTTGTGTTCTCTGTTATTTAGTTAGTATCGCTTGTTCCCTTGTGACGTCATTAATTGGTCATCGATTTTTTTTTTTTTTTTTTTTTCAAATGTTGATGCAGAATCTTGCTAACTCTTTCGCTCACTGCTACACAAATCTCCTCCAGCTCCCTCACATCTTTCTAGAGACATTTTTTTTTCTCTTTTTTTTTTCATTTTTCCTACTCGTTTCTCAAATTAACATGTAAACCGGGAAACTAAATTAAGCGACAATTCTCTTTACTCCTTCTCCGTGTATCAATGCAAAACATTTTTTCCTTCATATATTTCTAGAGACATCACCTTTTATTACGCATAGGAAACAAAATCGCGCTCCTGTTCTCTTTACCCCTTCGTGTGTCCCTGCATACATCTTTCACAGTGCCCTGGATGCTAACAACAGGTAACCAAAGCAGTGAAAAAGTTAACATATCCCTGGAATCACGAAAACACCCTTGGAAAAATATAATAATAACGAAAAAAAAAAATACAACCCCAGGATTCAGGATTTAAATGAAAACATGACCATACAATCAGCTTTTTTTTTATTAATAATACATAATTATTATAAACTCAAATCTCTCTTATCTACGTAAAGGATTGGTGCGTGGGTGGTGGTGGTGGTGGTGGTGGTGGTGGTGTAGGTGGCGGTGGGGATAGTGTGGGTGGATTATAACAATACCCTTCCTTCCCTCCCCTACCCCTCCCCTCCCCTCCCAGCCTCGCCCCCACCCCCACGGAGCCTTGGTGGGTGGGTCGTTGGGCGCTGTGATGCAGAAAGGTATGTAACAAGTAAATAAATATAATACTACAATACTTTACTGTTTCCCCGGACGCCTTTCCCCCTGAAGATAATGAGGAAGAAAAGGGAAATAAGAACAATCAGGAATAAAAAAAAAAAGTTTCCCAAGAAGCAAGAGATAATACAGAACAAAAAATAAGAAAGATCCATAAAAGAAGAAAAAAGAATAAGAAAAGAAGAAAGAACAGATCATTATAAACCTGACAAACATGAAGTGATGATGAGTAGAAAGATGCAACATAACAAAAGAGAAGAGGTGGGAAATGGAGAAAGACAGATTAGAAGAGAGAGTAGGAGAGAGTAAATGGGAGATTAGAACGTCTGATGGGGCAATGGGACGGGAGGATATGGTATGGGAGGGAAAGTTGAAGGGGAAGGGAAGGAGGCATGTGATTTGAGACTCAAGGGAGGAGTCTGAGTGAAGGAAAGGGAAGGGAAGGGAGGAGAAAAGGAAATGAGAGGAGAGGGAGAGAAACGGGAAAGAAAGGAGAAAAGGAAAGGAAAGGAATGGGAGAGAAAGGTTTAGGAAGGAGAAAAGGAAGGGAGCGAAGAGAGAGAAACAGAGAAGGGAAAGAGAAAAGGGAGGAGAAGGAAAGGGAAGAAAACGAGAGGGAGAGAAAGAGAAGGAAAGGAGAAAAGGAAGGGGGGAGAGGGAGAGGAAGGGAAGGGAAAGGGGAGGGAGATGATAAGGGGCGTGTGATAGGGGCGCAGAGGGGAGTGATATGAAGGGAGGGGAAGGGGAGGAACGCACCACCACCCGGCGGCAGATCTACGTAATAATAATAATAATAATGCGCGCTTCACTAGTGTAATAATAATAATAATAATAATAATAATAATAATAATAATAATAATAACAATAATGAAAAGAAATTATGACATATGCATTTTGTTCTACCACTTGCAGTCTGTGTGTGTGTGTGTGTGTGTGTGTGTGTGTGTGTGTGTGTGTGTGTGTGTGTGTGTGTGTGTGTGTGTGTGTGTGTGTGTGTGTGCGTGCTCGCGCGCGTACTCATAAGTGTGGCTCTACAAGAATATATTAATAGATTCTCTGTACACCTTCTATCAGTCTATCATCGTACAAAAATCGATGAGGATTTAGTAGAAAATAAAACAAAGTTCATCTAAACACAAGTCAAGGAATCACAAAAAAAAAAAAAAAACATTTCTCCTTAATAGAAAAAATATGAAAAAAAAGAAACATAGATCATAAAACAATACAAGAAATAAAAAAAAATTATCAGTGGAAAATTATACAAAAAAATATATGAAAAAAAAGAGCATCAGGTGGTGACGTTACAATCAAACAGAATTTACATTTGTAAGAAAAAATGGGAAGGAACACGGAAATAAACAAAAAAAAGTGAGCCTTTAAGAACTAAAAAACATATATCAATAGGAGACAATGAGTTACACAGTGCACGACATACTTCACTTTAATCAAAAACAGGAAATAGAGAGAAATAAGAAAAAAACATGAACTAAACTCACTTTTTATAAAAGTTTACAAAATAAAACTTTTGTTTAGGCAGAAAGATACAGAGAGAGAGAGAGAGAGAGAGAGAGAGAGAGAGAGAGAGAGAGAGAGAGAGAGAGAGAGAGAGAGAGGGGGGGGGGAGGGAGGTTATATCTAAAAAAAAAAAAAAAAAAAAAGAATTAAGGAAGAGGAGGAAAAAGAAGAAGAAAAAGATGATGATGATGATGATGATGATGATGATGATGATGATGATAATGATGATGATGAAAAGAAAAATTAAGCAAGAAACCATTCAATAGAAAATAATTTTGTTGAGTCAAGAAGAAAAACAAAAAAAGGAAAAGAAAATAAGAAGAGAGAGGAATTAAGAATAAATGTGGAAGAGAATAATAGATAGAAGGTAGCAAGGGAACAAGAGAAAATATAAAAAAGGATGAAGGAAAAAAGAAGGAAAATGAAAGTGAAAAATTAATAAAGGAAAATGAGAGGAAAACAAAGAAAAAACAGTTGAAATAGTGAAAAGGAGAAGGAAAACGAGAGAGAGAGAGAGAGAGAGAGAGAGAGAGAGAGAGAGAGAACAGAGAGAGAACAAGCTGGAATAATGAAAAAGACATCACCTTATCACCTGATATATACAAACAAAACAAACAAAAAATACAAAAAAGATAATAATAAACAAGAACATTTAAATCACAACCCGTCAGGAAGAGCAGATCTGTTCGTTAAGGTCACACACTGGGTCATCAGAGGTCACGGACGGGGTCAACAACAACAAACAACAAGAATAACACACAAAGGCACACAAAAGGCACACCGGTTTGTACTTCTTTCGAATAACAAAAAAAAATAATAATAAATCACGAATTGAAGAAAAAATATAGGAAAGTTAGTCCTGTGTTTCTTTTTTTTCCATTTTGTTTTGTTTTGTTTTTTTCTTTTTCTTTTTCTTCTCATTATTGCAGTTGATGCTGGTGTTCCTAGTTTTCTTTTTCTTTATTTATTTTTGTGTATCTTATCATCTATCACTATTGTGAATCATCGTCTCCTCCTTTTTTTCAGATTGTTCGGTAATTTTCTTATTTATATGACATAACACAGCGATAGAAAATGGAGGAGTTGAAGAGAATGGAGTCCCGTTCTCTCTCTCTCTCTCTCTCTCTCTCTCTCTCTCTCTCTCTCTCTCTCTCTCTCTCTCTCTCTCTGTACATTAGGTATTTGGTATCTGCAGAACTTCACAAGGCGTCACTAAGGCAGGCAAGATTATCACTCGTCGAGGCTTGATTGCTGCGTCTCCACCAGTACAACTCAACGCCTCTTTTCTCCATCAGACCTTCATCTTTGGCCTTCAGCGTCTGCGTCACCCACAGACCAACACCTCACACATCACACGTCACTGACACTCCGTCTATACCTTCGCTAAGAAAATAAATGGGATATGTGTTTTACTTTGGCTGTGGCAGGAATATATACAAGGCATCACTTTCTCTTCACCGACCTACCGCGTGCCCCCACTGAAGGAGCGGCGGAAGACAACAGGACGGCAAAGACCAGATTCTGACGCCCTAGGGATGCTCAGAGTACAGCTCCCTGACGCCGGCGAGAGCGGAGACGATGCTGGTGGAGTTGTCCTTAGCAGCTGGATCTGGTGACGGCTGGGATACCTCGTTAGACTGTCCCTCGCCGCCACTCCCCCCGCCACTCCCTCCCTCACTCCAGGCATTGTCCCCTGTACCAGCGGCGACATTACTGCTGCTCTCCGAGACCCGCCCTGTGCCTCCTACTGCTGCTCCTCCTGTTGTAGTAGCACTGGCAGTGTCCTCCGGTTCCTCTTTGATCAGCGTCATAAACTGGGACTCCTGGAAGTTATGGCCGCCCCCAACCTCCAGGTACCTGAGGGAGAATCACACACCTGGGTCAGCAGGGACCTGGTGGTACGCGCAGGAACTCACGCACTCAAGGGTTACAAAGGATAAGAAGCAATAGATCCTTAAATCCTTAGATCCTTTCTGGGGTATATGATTACACTTACTCGTAAATAACTACTAGAAAGAGAGGACAGTAAAGTAGAAGGATCCTCCCCACCCAACCACCCCTGGAACTGAGTCTAGCTGGCAAAGCAACGGTGCCATGTAGTGTCGAAAATTATGTGAAATTTTCTAGGATAATGAGAAGGAAGGAATATTCTGCGGCTATTTCTTTATTCGTAAGGAAGTTGTGAATATGTGGTGGTGATGTGAAGTGTGTATGTAGTGTGTGTGTGTGTGTGTGTGTGTGTGTGTGTGTGTGTGTGTGTGTGTGTGTGTGTGTGTGTGTGTGTGGGTGTGTGTTTATACGCAGAAGCAGAAAATAATAACAAGCTTCAGATCCGGAATTCTGATTAGAAAGACGTGAAAAGACAACCGATTCGAGGCTCATGCAAATACTAAAAATAAGAAAGAGCAAATGTGGAAGAAAAGAGAGAAAGTGGAAGCAAAAAAAAAATAAATAAATAAAAAAGCAATAACTAACAAACCACAACTTTCAGACAAGAATTTCCACAAAGGCACACTCGAAAAAGAAAGTCAGGAATGCTGGAAGAGAAAAGAGAAAGTGGAAATCTTAAAGCAATAACAAGTATGGAAAAGATTAACTAATAGGAAACCGTAATTTGGGATCAAGGTAAGCGAGGGAAAAGGAAGACATTTCACTCTACATTACAATAAGTATTTTTTTCCCCCTTGCCTCCTTGCCTCGCTCACCTGGGGTTGGCCGGGGGCGTGTAGGTGAAGGAGGAGGGCACCGCAGACACTCGCTCAGGGCCCTTCAGATACCTGTCGAACTCAGAGCGGTCTACGTCATCAAATACTTCGCCTTCCCCGCCCACACTTATGTTGACGCCGCCGCCCTCGCTGCCGCCGCCGTCACCGCTCACCTCACTCCTCGGACCTGAAAGATGAAAAGAGAGAGAAAAAAAAAATTATTCACGTGAACTTTCGTTTTTTCTTTAACCAATTATAATCATATGTTTCTGTTCAATGGTTGCAATACAAATTCAAACACCTACTACTGCTACTACTACTACTACTACTACTACTACTACTACTACTATTACTACTACTATTACTACTACTATTACTACAAGACGACTTACTGCTGAAGGCGGGGTGGGTGAAGGCCGGATGGTGGTCGTGACTGAAGCCCTGCGGGTCGTACTGGGGCTGATAGTAGCCGTCTGCCCCGTTCATATAGTCGGGATACTCGTAGGCGTGGGGCGGGTAGGACACACTCGGATAGAAGCCCGGATATCCTTGCTGCGCCGGGGAGACGTAATGGAGCATCTTGGATAACCCGTTGGGTACTTCCGGGTGTTGGTGTGGGTGGATGGCGTGGTGCGGAGGTTGCTGCGGGGGCTGCTGCTGTTCTCCCTGGTGGTGGTGCGGGTGGGGGGCGGTGCTTGATGTGTGAAGGTGATCATGATCGTGGGGGGACGCTTCCGGGGGCGTGGGCAGGGCTGCGAGGGTGCACGAAGGTAACGGAGGTCCCTGGGGCGGCGGAGGAGGCCAGGCGGGTTCAGGGGAGCATGTCGGGGAGGCGTCCGGGGTGTGGAGAGCCAAGACAGGCGCGGAGTAAGTGGAGGGCGGCATAGTGGAAACGCTGACGTTAGTGGAGGTGCTGGAGCTGTTCAGAGGAGCCGTCAGCGTCGCCTGCAGGAACCCACTGGGGATGACTGGGCTCTCCTTAGACTGCGGGGTAGTGATGGAGGCAGTGGTGGTGGTGGTGACGCTGGGGGCGGTGGAGCAGTGAGAAGACACCCCGGGAGAGCCTGACGATCCCCCGGGCTTCTTGGGCTGCTGGGGCTTGCGGCGTCGCGGGCGGTACTTGTAGTCAGGGTGCTCCGCCATGTGCTTCAGCCTGAGCCTCTCCGCCTCCTCCACGTATGGGCGCCGCTCGGTAGGTGTGAGGGCCCGCCACTTCTTGCCTGAGGGGGAGAGAGAGACATATTACGTTATCATAGTTTGCGTCAGGCCAGGAGGACGTGGCAGAGATATACGGCGGCGGGAGGCCTGTCTGTGTTGGGCTACTGTGTTACGATGTGTTGACACCGCCATGATGGACAGCCCGCCTCACGCCTCATACCTTATCTTGCTACTGCTCCTCGTGTCTCCTCGCCTCGCAGCACCACTTACCTTGTTGATTCCTATTTTGTTTTCCTGTTTGAGAAGTAAAAGCCTTCCTGTCTATTTTCTGTTATATTTAAAGATACAAAAAGCATACAGGGAGTCAGAGGAGTGCCGTTGACATCACCTGCACGGCACACTAGCATTTCATCAACAAAAAACTGATAAATACTAACAGTCACATCTCATCCCAAGACGCTCAGCACAAGAACACCTGGATTCACGTTCACATTTCTTACAATTTTGTATTTCCATGAGCAAACGCGCAGGCCTCCGTCTGGGACCTATTTCCAGCGAGGGTTTGGTATCAGATGCTCGGGACACGCAGACGAAGCGTAAGACAATGGAGGTGTCGGCTTGGAGGGGACACGCCGCCATCCCTCACTGCCGTATCTGGTCCAGAATCGCCTCCCTAGACGTCTCGTCCGCAGCTGGTGGCGACGACGGTGGGACCCTTGGGACTCTTCTGAGAACTTTCCTCACCACCTGCGAGTCTCCCCATTCTCTTTATGTCAAGTGAATGCTTCTACGTATTATCTAATGTCTTTACGTAAACTGAGGCAAGCTCGGGAAAGGACGCGTAGAACGAAATCTAAGCGTTTAGTCAGCAAAGCGCTCTCAACTTACATTTTGGCACGTGAAAAGAAATCTGAGTGTTGTCTGGAGAAGGTACTACTAAGACATTTTGGAGTTCGCGACGACTTTCTCTCTGACGCTAAAGGGATGAAATGGAAGAATAAAAAAGGAAGTGACTCGACTCAAAACACACACGTTATCACAGAATATCTTCCCTTACCGAGCACATCTGAGTCAGCAAAAAGCGTTTTTCCTAAGGTTGAAGACAAAAAAAAAAAGATAAATAAATAAAATGAAATAAAATAAAACTAAACCGACTCAAAAACACGAACGTTACCACACCACTTCTTGCCTGACATGTCTCCGGAACCACGACAACAACTTAACCTAACCACCTGCCTTACTTATGACCACGTTACTCAGCTCTACTCAGCTTTCCCCCGAGGGCAGAGGAGGGGCCGCCGAAACCCCTCATGTCGGCCAAGGGCGCCTTACTTCACTTTCACGGTCACACGTCACCAGATCTCGGCCGATTGTGAAGGTCCGTGTCTTTTTTCCCCCTTCTTGAGAAATGACTCGTCCAATGGCGGGCCTCGGTGGTTCGTCTCCTTGTCCAGGGTTCGCAAGACCACTTAATCTCCTGCCACGGCGCATCACGAGGGGCGGCGGCGGCGGTGATGGCGGAAGACAGGTGACAGTCGCTATATGTAAACACAATACTCGCGTTCTGAATGCTGGTTGTGTTCATGATTATTTAATGACGCGGTGGTGAGAAGAATCCATGATGGTGATGATGTGATCGTGTGTGTGTGTGTGTGTGTGTGTGTGTGTGTGTGTGTGTGTCGAGGTCTAGTATACATTCTCGGGGGTTTGTTGTTTACACTTTCCATCAGATCTGCCACACTTCAGCCTTTTCCTTTCAATCACCACGGTTATTTTCATGATTTTCCCATTTCTTAGGTACACTGGAAAGACATACTTGACTTCCATCGCCTTCTGTAAACTCCACCCCGCCTTCCTCAGCTTACCTATAGCCTGCCGTTATCTTTTACAACCTGCCATCGCTTCCTACAAACTACCATAACCTCCTACGGCGTACAGTGACATCAAATACGACGTGTAATGGCATCCTGTAACCTGTTGTGGTCTTCTGTAACATGTTGTAGTCTTCTTTAACCTGCTATGGTCTTTTTAATCTGCTGTGGTCTTTTATAACTTGCTGTGAACTTCTGTAACCAACTGGCCTAACTTAACCTGACCTGCCGTGGTCTTTCTTGTACGAAGTGTAGTAGATTTCTATAGACCGTTGTGGCCTTTTACAGCCTGCCGGGGCCGCCTACACGAGTACGGGTCGCGGCGGCCTTCTGCATCCTGATAAGTCCCCCAGTACATCGTGGCATCTCCTTCTACAGACTACCGCACCTTCTATAGTTTGCCACGGGTTGCGGTGGTCAGGAGGGCGTGGAAGTGGCGGCGCTGCACCGTGTAATCCACCGCAGCCCCCACAGCGGCCCGTGGCAGATCGGGGCCCCGAGGAAGCCGGCCTCTCCCCGTAAACACTTAAAAACATATGATTCGCTTCCTTGCCTGCCGCCGCCGCAGATAATGGCTGCCCACCGTGAAAACATAAACAACAACTTTCTCTAAAATGAATAAGGGAGGAGTGATTCGCTAACCTTCACCGACTTCTTTTCGTTTTCTACTGGTCTTGAGAATGGTATGGAAGTTTTGCCGGTGTAATTAGTGACGCTCTTAAACCTCATGATGCTCCTCGTAAAAGTGGTAAAGCAAGTCTGTTCGAAAGGGAGAAAAAAAAACAAAATAATAAAAAAGTAAGCCATAGAAAACAACATGTAAGTAGAACACGATATAAAAAAAATAAATAAATAAACTGATAAAAAACTTTTTCGCTGAATCAACAAAACATGATGAGTTTCTATAAAACACGACGATTTTCAGCATTCTTCCTTAAAATCTTACATTACACGTTTTCTTTTCCTTATGTGACGTGGTGGTGCTGGAGGAGGGGGAGGAGGGGACCAGAGGAGGGGAGGGAAGAGAGAAGAGGAGGGAGAGGAGAGAAGGGGCTGGAGGTGGGCTTGGGAGAGGGGAGGTGGGAGGCAGGCGAGGCATTTCATGTTCAGTACCTCATTTCCTGGTGGTAGTTAGCCCCGCCGCCCCCCGCCGCGCCCGTGCCCTCGCCGCCGTCACGCCTCTCACAGCGCCGTGGTGATGCCGCTCCGCCACACCTGCCCCGACCCGTCCCGCCCCGCCACACACCTGCCCTAAGCCTTCCAGCCCCGCTACACATCTGCAGCATCCAGCCACACCTGCCCAGCACCCTTCTGACCTAACATACACCTGCCCCGAGCTATCTCTTTCTTCTACACACATGCAGCATCCAACCACACCTGTCCAAAGTTGTTCCGCCCCGCCACATATATGCAGCTTCCACCCACAACTGTCCCACTCTCATAAACATACTGCTGCGTCATCTTTCGCCTCGCTACACACCTCCAAGTTATATATATATATATATATATATATATATATATATATATATATATATATATATATATATATATATATATATATATATATATATATATATATTATATATATATATATATATATATATATATATATATATATATATATGACACCTGTACATCTCACCTCACGTGTTCATTTAATACTTCACATTGCGCCTCCCTCTAAACACCTGCATCTATACCACCTCACACCTGTATACCACCTGACACTTCCACCCTGTCACATATTGTTTTCCACTTTCCTACAACCTGTCCCGCCTTCACCACATGCGTAGCTCACTTCACCTCACTCCTAGATTTTACAGTGCCTCTCATTTATTTCATCGCCACCTGCTCCTTCACCACACGTCATGCAAAAGGTTCTGCCGCTTCAAAACAGAAAGAAAGAACCAAATAGTATCAGATCTTTTCTTTTTAAGTCTCACGAGGCCGTTAGTGATGAGATGTATTGTTTTATTTATAGTAGGTAAGGTACGATTGAAGGAAAGGAGGGTGGGAGGATAGGAAGGAAGGAAGAGGGAGAGGGAGGGAAAATTGGAAGGAGAGAGAGAGAGAGAGAGAGAGAGAGAGAGAGAGAGAGAGAGAGAGAGAGAGAGAGAGAGAGAGAGAAAATAGTGAAAATAAGAACACAAGATGGATTTTTCCTTGTTTTTTATTCATTAATATTATTATTATCTTTTACTTTTTTATCTATTTATTTATTTTTTTTTACTGGCTTTATTTGCGTGAAGTTTCGTGTTTTTACGACTAGATTGGACGTTACGACACACACACACACACACACACACACCTCAAACAGCTTACGAGCCAAACACACAGCTGTGAAGGGGATGGAGGAAAGGTGAAGAGGCGGAAAGGTACAACAAGAGAAGGTAGTGGAGGCAAGGAGAGAGGGAAGAGAGAGAGGGGAGGAAGAGGGGAGGGGGAAGATAGGGGGAAGGGGGGGTTGCCGGCACATGCGTGAGGGGGGCGGAGTCATGCGCATTACGCCCCAAACGGTTATGTGGATCCACCTTCACGCCACCTCACGCCCCCCACCACGCTCCCTCAATGCTTTCCCAATGCTCCCCCAACATGCCGCTCCTGCTCTCCCCGTCTCCCCTTCCATCTCATTCCCTCACTGACGTAATTTCGATACTAAAATTCCTGGCCATATGTGTGTGTGTGCGTGTGTGTGTCTGTGTGTGTGTGAGGGAAGGAGGGAGAGGAGTAGAGAGTGGGCGGAGTCAAGACAATTAGCACCGCCCTTCCTCTCTCTCTTTTTCTCTCTCTCTCTTTTTCTCTTTCCCTCCCACCAACCCGCAGTTTCTCTTTCTCTATCTATCCTTCCCAGTCGTAGTCTCTCTCTCTCTCTCTCTCTCTCTCTCTCTCTCTCTCTCTCTGGTTCAGCTTTTTTTTTTTTATGATGATGCGAAGAAGAGAAGGAAGAAGTAAAAAAAGAGAAGAATGCAACTCTTTATGCCGAATCCAATACTTATTTGTACGTCTTTTTTTTTTATTGCAATCAACATACCTCCTCTTCTTACATGACTCAAACACACACACACACACACACACAGAAAGTAAGTGAATTGTTGCAGCGTCATCTTAACTTTTTTTTTTTTTCATTAACGAGGCAATGAAATTCAAGACGAGAAACTGTTTAAGAAGGAGGAGAAAGAGGAGAAAGAGGAAG
>NC_087162.1:24007947-24015447 GCF_035594125.1 Scylla paramamosain | reverse complement strand
ACACACACACACACTAGGTTGACTTGCACTCCAGAAACAGAGAGTGTGGCGGCGGCGAGGTCACCAGTCGCTCGGAAAATGAAGTGAGAGTGTGGAAATGAATTAAAAAGACACACACACACACACACACACACACACACACACACACACACACACACACACACACACACGGTGGTCACAGTGACACATGCACGCACATGTACAAACGATCACATTCACGCAAGAGAGAGAGAGAGAGAGAGAGAGAGAGAGAGAGAGAGAGAGAGAGAGAGAGAGAGAGAGAGAGTATAGGCAGAATGACATAAATAGGTAACGATAAACAAACAAACAAACAAAACAAACAAACAAACAAACAAACAGAACATCACCACATACAACAAGCAAAGTAAACAAACAAAAGCAAAAACACAAACAAAACAAGCCAGACAAATCCCCAAACAAACAGACTCAGAAGAAAAAAAAAAGAGAGACGCGACCAAATAAACAGAGAGACAAGCTTTACAAAAAAAATTTTCTTCATACTCACCTCACCAAGACGATCCTGCTCAGACATGGAAGGGGAGTAAGTATCGTGAGTAAGAATGAAGTGTGGCTGTGAGGGTGATTGATGGAGGAGGAGGAGGAGGAGGAGGAGGAAGACGAAGAAAGAGAAGAACAAGAACAAGAACAATAAAAACAAGAACAAGAAAAGAAGAGCAAGAAGAATAAGAGCAAGAACAAGAACAAGAACAGAATAATGATGATGATGATGATGACGAAAAACAATAAACAAGAAGAACAAAAAAGATAATGATGATGACGATAATAATGAAGAAGAAGAAAATAATGAAAATAATAATAACCAGGTAATAGGTGTTTTAAGCTGCGGAGCAACTTCAGGACCTTCCCCCAGCGGCCGGGGGTGAGGGAGTGGTTCTAATTTTTAGACGCGTCGCAGACCTGTTCATACGGAGCCCGCCTGCACACACCACACCAAGTGTCGCGCCGCCGTAATGGTTGCAGCGAGTGACATGTTGCTATAAAATTACTGCGTTTTCAATATGTGGAGATTTATCTGTATTCTGATCATACAGTCATGTTCACGAGGGTTTTTCTTATTTAATGTAATAATACTGTATATTTCAGCATTCAATGATTAACTGTTGAAAATAGCGAGCATAAGTAAAACAAACATTTAACATCTTCACAATTCAACTCGTCGTAATACTTTTTTTTTTTTTTTTTTGTCAAGTTTTTACAATACATCTTGATTCTACAGTCACTGCTGAGTCTGATGGTGTCAACGAAAACTGGCTATCCCGTACATGAAGCGAGCTGTGGCACATAATTCGCGCATTTTCCGTGCCCGAGAAATCGAAATATGCAAAATACGGCAAAACGGTGAGTCTGACGAAGAAATGTCATGAAATAAGAAAGATGCGTCGTCAAAAGTTACTCTCAAGGAGGAGTTTCCGAGACTGAAATCGCAATTTTTATATGCGATGGACAGCAAAAGGTGCTCCTGGCCAGATCATCGTTGTACCCTCCAAGGGGCCAGGGGAAGCGGTGGGTTGTAAAGATGTGTGGTAACAAAATAAGAAATATGCCCTTGTTCCGTCGTAAAGTTGCTTTTACGTAGAGAGAGAGAGATTACGCCTTTGAGCAAGACTCCCAACCAAAAAAAAAAAAAAAAAAAAGAAAAAAAAAAACTAAAACTTCCCTATAGGCCTATTCCACAACTTTCATCCTTCCTGGTTTAGTTCGGACATGAAGAAAACAAAGCGAGTGAGGCGTGGCGCTGACTCAACACCCTTGTAATTCCTGTACTGACGGTTATGTTTTTTTTTTTTTACCACCGGTGTCTCAGAGCAATCCACTGAATATCTTAACTTGGGCCTGCTAGGGTAGAGAGTGCCAGGGGGAGGAGGAGTAGTGCCACGTGGAGAAGGAGTGCCATGAGGTGGGGAGGAGTACCAAAGGGAAGAGGAGGAGTGTTATGAGATGTGAAGTGCCAGAGAGCAGGATTGGTACCACGTGAAGGAGCGCTATGAGATGAGGAGTACCAGGGAGAATATACTGGGAAGAATTCATGGAAGGGAAGCAAAAGAAGAAAGAGCATAAGAGTAGAACACAAAAGAATTCAAAGGAACACACAGGAAGAGGAAATAATAGCAGTCTTTGGTTAGAGGGGACTGTAGTCACTGTAGTATCCAGCAGAGGAACAGAAACAGGAGTGGAGAAGAATGAGGAAAGGAAGGAATGGAGGAGATGCAAACAAAGGGAAAACGAGTAACGGAAGTGTTGAAATGAAAAAAAAATGCAATGGGGGAGAAAGCAGGAAAAGTAATGGTTGTTCTTGCTGCACTACGCATTTTCTTCTTTTCTTTTTTACTTCACATTGCAGTTTGTTAAGAAAAGATAGAAAAGATCATTTGCTCCTGTCAATTGTTACCACCTTACTGTGCTGAAGGAAGAGTGTTAAGCATCTCAGTGATCGGAGAGGCTTTATTGGACAGATCCTAATGAACATCCACAAATTAAATATATACGGTTAATAAGTAAACTTTTCCCTTTCTCTCACAGTCTACCAGGAAATCATCCTATAAGTTTCTGAATAACAGTATTTGAAAACGTTTCGTCAACTCATCTCGACAACTTTTAACACGCTCTAGTGGAAGTTGATGGGGTTTTGAAGATGTTTTCATGATTCTAGTGATGGTACACAAGGATTCTGTGCCATCAATGGGAAGAAACTCCTATGAGTGAATTACCATCTGTAATATAGTCCTGATAAAAGAATAGAGCGTTTAAGAATACAAGCCTTACTATTACAATTTTCTACTTGACCAGGTATGATAATGTAACTCAAGGACATCTGCCAATACAATACTGAGTCCCTCACACACTTCTCGCCTCTAAAATACACAAACAACAAGGAAAATAAAACAGTTCCACGGACGCCACTCACGGTCAGGCCTCGTTAAGGTGAGTCCGTGGACGGCACACCTCTGTTACCTGGCCATGTACTAATTACCTGACCCTCACCCATCCCATCACTCTCACCCGCGTCCTCCCCCAACATTAATCACCAGCGACTCCCTCCCCTCGCCTCTCCCCAACCACTTCCTTCTGACTCCCTGCCTATTCCACCTCCCCGACCGTCCTACTCACGCCTCTTCCTCCCCAGCCACGTCCTCCCCCAATCATTCGTCACCAGTGCCTCTCTACCTATTCCTCTTCCTCTCTACCCTCTCCTCCCCATCATCCATCACTCATAACTTCCCACACCCACGCTTCTTCCACCTCAACCTCCCCCACTTCATTCATCACTAGTGGCTCCCTACCTACGCCTCTTCCTCCCCAATCGCCTCTCCCCAACATCCATCACTCGTAGTTCCTCCCATCCACGCCTCTTCTTCCACAACCTTAGCATCTCCTTTCTATACACCTCTTTCTCCTCAACATCCATTCATATCATCTCCCCAGCCTATAACCTTTATCCCATTCATACACACACAAACACACAAACACCCATGACAACAACCACAGACTAAATAGGAATCTGTAGAGCACTGCAGTAACTCTTTCATCTGCTTTCGTTCTCACGGACGGAGAAAATACAGAAGCAGCAGAGCAAACAGGATAAAAACTGACGTGAAATACTGCCCTGAATAAAAAGAACTGATCATGATAACTGAATCATAAGGGAGATTTGATATCCTAATCCGAGAAAAAGGAGAAGGAGGAGTAAAAGGAGGAGGAGGAGGAAGAGGAAGAGGAGAAGAAGGAGAAAAAGGAGAGGGGCAAAAGATACGGGTTTTTATTCTTAAGTGCTTTGTTCTCATAAGGACTGTTGAAAGTTAGAGACTATGACGACGCCATGAAAACACCTCTGAAAACCCCAATCATTTTTGCTACGGTCTTTTGAATGTAAGAGCCTAAGCCATGAAAACATTCTTGAAAACCTCAGTAACCTCCACTACAGCCTGTGAGAGATATGACGACGCAGTGTTTAGGAATGTGGTTCATATCAAAACAAGCACGCAACGCTGTCCTTGCCAAACAGAACCTGCAGCTCAGTGTTCTGCATGAAAGCAATGTTATATTATTTGGTTGCTTATCACTATTCATTATTTATTTATTGTTGCTTATCAAGATTCTGTAGAAGTCAGTTAGGAGCATCACTTTTGGAAAATATTATAAAATTAGATGTAGAATTCCGAAAAAACGAACAAATTCAAAGTTTAACAAAAAAATAAATAAATAAATAAACAGGATGAACAAAAAAAAAAAAAACTGGCGAATGAAAATGCTGATAATATTACACATCAGAATTCCATGCAAATTACATAGTTCAGAGCATTACTTTCGGGAAAGAAAAAGAAATTTGGTATAATAATTCCAGATCTAATAATTACAGACGAAGAAATTTTAAAGATAAACGAATAGAAAGCAAAAAAAAAAAAAAAGATAGGAAAATGAAAAAGCTAAAAAAAAAAAAAAAATAACACATAAAGATAACTCATAAGAAAAAAAAAAAAATACAGGGAGAAGAGGCGGTGGTGGTGGTGATAGTGGTGGTGGTGGTGTTGGTGGTGGTGGCAGGGGTGGTGTCCCAGTTATTCAGCACCACGATCCCCCACACCAGCAACACCTCTGCTCGTGACTAGGCAAACACCATTACACACCACACACACACACCACCTCCATCCCCAGCACGCCACCACCACGCCACCCCACAGTACTACCACCACCACCTTCTCCCCACGCCACCACCATCACCACCACGCTATTTTACAGTACTAACACCACCTTCACGACCACCCCACCACCACTCCTGCCATGACACCACATCTACTGCTACCACTCCACCACCACCACAGCCACCACAATCAGCTACCACCATTATTGTGTCTATAATAACTATTTCTAAACTATCTAAGACTGTCATCATTAACTATTACTACTACCACTACTACTACTACTACTACTACTACTACTACTACTACTACTACTACTATCATCGCCAACTCTGTCATTATCTATCACCAACATCCCCATTATCATCACCACAGGATTTTTTTTTTCACGATTATATACATATATACATACACACACACACACACACACACACACACACACACACACACACACACACACACATACCACCACCACCACTTTTTTTTTCTTTCCAACTAGCACTCCATTCTCTCTCTCTCTCTCTCTCTCTCTCTCTCTCTCTCTCTCTCTCTCTCTCTCTCTCTCTCTCTCTCTCTCTCTTGTCCGTGGAAGTGCTTTAAAAATGCCATACGGAAATTGAAATGTCAAAATTAATGTCTTTTTTTTTACTATCAAGATAAAAAAAAAAAAAACAAAGCGAGACGTGCATTTACATAAACAAATTAACCTTTACAAACACAGATGCACACATACATACATACAGATAAACACGCACACATACTTACATACAAATACTCAGATATACATGCACACATACCTACATACAAATATACATACATACGTACATGCATACATACATATATATACATACATACATATCACATAGAAAATATATGATTTGTTTGTATATCGTCCGTTTTGTTTTACTAGGTATGTTTTGTTTCTGTGTGTGTGTGTGTGTGTGTGTGTGTGTGTGTGTGTGTGTGTGTGTGTGTGTGTGTGTGTGTGTGTGTGTGTGTGTGTGTGTGTGTGTGTGTGTGTGTGTGTGTGTGTGTGTGTGTGTGTGTGTGTTATCGCATCTATGGGACTGATAAAGGGCCTTTCTCTCTCTCTCTCTCTCTCTCTCTCTCTCTCTCTCTCTCTCTCTCTCTCTCTCTCTCTCTCTCTCTCTCTCTCTCTCTCTCTCTCTCTCTCTCTCTCTCTCTATCTATCTATCTATCTATCTATCTATCTATCTATCTATCTATCTATCTATCTAACTATCTCTTGTTCATTAATCACCCAAAGAGAGAGAGAGAGAGAGAGAGAAAGAGAAAGAGAGAGAGAGAGAGAGAGAGAGAGAGAGAGAGAGAGAGAGAGAGAGAGAGAGAGAGAGACAGAGAGAGAGCGCCTCACTTCCTGGGTGGACCTGCTAGCGCTATCTCGCCATCTCGGGGGGGGGGGGGGGGGGACGGTGAGCCGCTGCTGGACTGCCACAGCGAGGAGGGGAAAGACTCACGAGGCAGGGAGTAAGTGACGAGATAATGAAGAGAACCGCAGATATGTATGTAGGTCATTGAAAGAACAACAGGAAGAACGGCATCAGCTATTACTGCTGCTACTATTACTTCTACTACTGGTACAGATTCTCCTGTCACTGCTGCTGCTGCTATTGCTACTACTACTACTATTACTACTACTACTACTACTACTACTACTGCAAATGGGAAAGAAGGAAATGAACTACAAAATATGGGAAAAAAATAGATAAATAAAAGAGGCAATATATAAGTAATGCAGGTCCGCAAACAACAACAATAACTATTACTACTACTACTACTACTACTACTACTACTACTACTACTACTACCACTACTACCACTACAACTGTTTCCTTATGGCGCAGGTAAACTTCCATTAGATAGATAAACCATTGAATTCTTCCTCCTTCTTCTCCAGCCATCTTTTTTTTTTTTTTCATCTTCATCTAACTTAGTTTCTCAATTTTATGGCTTTTTCGTGAGCAATGAAGTTTTCTTTTTTTTATCACTTTTTTTTTTTTTATTCTTTCTGTTTTTCTTATGATTGTTATCTAATTCTAATTTCCTGTTTGTATTTTCTTTAACTACGTGCTCCCTGTTACTTATTTATCTATTTATTCACATATCTATTCATATTAAGTGTTTATTTATCTATTCATGTTGTGTTATCTTATTCCACGTAAATAGTTTTTGCTTTTACATAATCGCAATCTTGTTCGTTTTTCTTTTATAGTTTTATTTTCATATGTCATCTAATTCCCCGTTTCTGCTTTCACTTTTATGGATTATCTCGTTTCCTGTTTCTCCTTTTTTTTTTTAAAGTTCCATGGTTCTATCTTCTTGTAAGTTACCTAGTTCATTATCTTCTCTTTTCCTCTTATGTGCTATCTATTCACTTGTCTGCATTTAATTTGTAAGTCCTCTCTAGTTCATCGTCCGTGTGTCATGTTTTCAAAGTTTTCTACGTAGTCCCATGTCCGTGTTTCTACTTAGGACCAAGGACCAAGGACCAAGGATCGCTACTTGGCTTGGCTGTCTTTTTAAAGCATTATCTAGATCCTTGTTCCTGTTTTCAGTTTTTAAAATGTTATCTAGTCAGCATCACTAGTTCCGTTTCCCTTCTCTAAAACTGACCTTCTCTACACACACACACACACACACACACACACACACACACACACACACACACGTACAGGATGAATGGTAGGACACTGTGTTTTTTGGCTTGCATGTTTGCGGCGCGTTACTTATCGCCTCGACTCTCGCTGGTGGCAAATGAGTGTGTTATTTTTATATATCTTTTCCGGTTGAGTGAGTGGCG
>NC_087162.1:24000447-24002947 GCF_035594125.1 Scylla paramamosain | reverse complement strand
AGAAGAAGAACAAGAACAAGAAGAAAGAAAGAAAGAAAGAAAGAAAACAAGAATTTTGACTGCACTGAAAAGTCTCGGTGTACCTCAATATTTCCACTTGGGATAACACACTGTCATGAAGAGAAGGGGATAAAAAAAAAAAAAAGATGGTGAAGAGGAGGAAGACGATGAGGAAGAGGAAAAGGAGGAGGAAGAGGAGGCAGAAGAGGAGGCGGAGGAGGAGGAGGAGGAGAAGGAGGAGGAGGAGGAGAGAAATAAAAGGTTGAAATACAGTAAGAATCACCACAATATTAGAAAAAAAAAAAGGCAAAGATAGGAAAAGAATAAATTTGGTGTCTCAGAAGAAGCAGAAGGTGAAAGAGAAAGAAGAATAAAAAAAAGAAAGAGAGAGAAGAAAACAGGACCACAGCTTAAACAAGGATAACCACTACCAGAAAAAAAAAGAGATAGAGAAATTAATAAAAACAAATAAGGATACGAAAAAAAGGGGTAAACTGAGTACCCTAAATAGTATATACATTTCCTTTAAGTAATGTATTCAGCATCAGTGTTATTAGCATTAACGTTATCATTACATCATTACTCTGACTCACAAACACAAACAAACACGCACACACGCACACACACTACCATGAAAATACAGAGTAATGAAACGTAGTAAGCAGAAAAAAAAAGAAGGGGGAGGAGAAATAACAAAAAGAATAAAAAAAGAAAAGAAAACGTAAGTAAAAACAATCCAATGTCATCACCGTCACCGGCATCTGTGTCATAATTACTCTAGCATATTTTCAAAGGACACCACGCGACGGTTCCAAGGAGATAAGGCGGCAGATTGTGATCCTGGCAAACACCTGATAACGGTTGGGTTGAGGTTACGGCAATGTACGGTAACTAGCACTGCACTGGTACTGGTAACTCCTCAGTGCCCCCCAGCCATTGGTAGACAGATAGATAACAACCACTCCAGCCGCCACCGCAGAATTGATAGGATGGCAGTGGTGTTTGTGGTGGTGGTGGTGGCGGCGGTGGTGGTGGTAGTGATAGTGTGGTGGTATAGTAGTAGTAGTAGTAGTAGTAGTGGTAGTAGTAGTAGTAGTAGTAGTAGTAGTAGTAGTAGTAGTAGTAGTAGTAGTAGTAATAATAATAATAATAATAATAATAATAATAATAATAATAATAATAATAATAATAATAATAATAGAAATAATAATAATAATAATAACAAAACAACATCAAGAGAGAGAGAGAGAGAGAGAGAGAGAGAGAGAGAGAGAGTGAGAGAGAGAGCAGAGAACAGAGAACGAGGAATGGGGAGGAGAAGAAGAAGAAGGAGAGGTGAGGGACGGGATATTGATGGCTGGGTAATGAGGGGGAACAGGGACAAATGTATCGAGCTGACCTGAGCACCCCATGCTGCCCACCACCCTCGCAGACTCAGCCTCCTTCCTTACCTCTCCATTTCCCTGCCCCTCCTAACGCCGCCTTTCTTCTCACTACATGCACAGAACTTCACGTCACCAAGCATTCATACCCTCACATAAAATAATAGATTGCATTTTATTTTGTACTGTAGTTAGTTTTCTCTCTAGTAATGCGTGTCTTTCTCCGCAATGTGTCTCCTCCCACACTACATTATGCATGTTATACACGTCACCTCGCCAAGCATTCATACCCTCACATATATTAGTGGATTGCATTTTCTTCTTGTTTTATAATGTAGTTTGTTTCTCTCGAGTAATACTTGTCTTTTTCCGTACTGTGCCTTCGCCTTCTCTATACACAGCACAGTACCAGACGATCAAACATTTATATCTTCCCCTATGAACCATAATAACACTAGATTACACATTCTCTCCCTTGAATCACGGTGATATGCAACGATTCTCACCACTAAAAGCAGTGTACGAAATCTTTAGAAGCATTTACAACAAAAAAAATGGAAACTTATACATGTATTTTCCATTTCCTAGCCAGTATAATGTTTTGGATGTGACTGTAAAGTAAAAAAAAAAAAAAGAGATGCCTCAGAGTGGCTTATGATAAAACGGAAATTTTCCAGATAGCAGTAAAAGAGATGATAATGTAGTTTTTTTTTTTTTCTGTATTGATATAAGTTAATGGAAGTAGCACAAGCAAGTAGCACAGCAAGAATTTAAGAATATGTTGCCGTTTCAAATGCCCTGCAACTCCTCTCTATCTCTCTACACGTGGGACAATGTGCCAAATAGTAATGAAAAAATGAATAAGGTAGTTTTCTCTTTAATAATAGTGTAGTGGAATCAAACAGCATAGCAAGAACTTAATAATTTGTTGCTATTAGTAGTCCATTGTAACTTTTCTAAGTGTAACAAATAGTGTACCAAATAGTAGAAAAAAGTCAATAGGTAGGTTTTCGTGTAATAATAATGTACTGCAATAATAATGTATATCAAATCAAGAACTAAAGAATCGTTGTTTGAAATCCCTTGTAATTTTTTCTGTTCTCTGTCTCTCTCCACGT
>NC_087162.1:23852947-23992947 GCF_035594125.1 Scylla paramamosain | reverse complement strand
GTAGTGTTACAGAGTGGCAAGAACGCAGCCTCTGCTCTCACAACACGCGGCCAGCAGTGCGGGTGAGGCGGCGGCGCAGGCGTGTTAGCGTCACGACAGCCAGGAAGTGACTGCCTGGTGCACCTGTGAGCTCACCTGCCCGGCAGCGACGTCATCTTACGTTGTCGTACCGCTGTTAAGTTCTTGCGGTGGCCGCGGTGACAGTCTGGCAGCCATGTGTCACTCGCACTATTATTGCTGCTACTATTTTGCCACTACCAGCATCCATCCTACTACTACTAATACTATTGCAGTTCCCACCATCATCACCACTAATATTACTACTGCTATTTCTGCACCTCCTCGTATTTTTGTACTACTACAGTAGTACTATCACCATTACTACTTTTACTATTATTATTACTACTACTACTACTACTACTACTATTTCTCTCTCTCTCTCTCTCTCTCTCTCTCTCTCTCTCTCTCTCTCTCTCTCTCTCTCTCTCTCTCTCTCTCTCTCTCTCTCTCTCTCTCTCTCTCTCTCTCTCTCAGCTTCAGTACAGTTTAATAGTAGGTTCTCCACTCTCTCCGTCAGCGATGATACATCATACAAGTGGTTGGTATCGCTCCTTCCCTTCTCCGCTGGGCCAGACAAAACCGCTCGGAGCCCTGCCAAGCACTGGGCCCGCCACCCTGGTGATAATTTCTTCGCACACTCCCGTCGTAAATCTTAATGACATCATGTGTTGTCTATGATTCACTGACTTTGACTTACACAAGGGAAGGTGAAATTACCTATATCGGTCGCTGAGACTGATAAACATTAGATAAATTTACAGTACATGCACAAATACATTAACACAAAAGTTATGTTAAAGGCGGAGGAACATCGTGCACTCCTGTAACTTCTGTTCTTCACTCGGATAAAACTCTAAGGCACCGTCATTCCAAGTAACGTCATTCTTATATTATATTCACGTCTGATACTCAAACATCCCATTGTATCTTTGCATCCTATTATAAATCTCTGCGTTCCATCCTAATATATATACTTGTCTGACGAGGGCTCTTCCTTATCAATTTATTTAACGTCTTCGAGAACATACTGCAATTCTTCGCGAAGCGCCATGAATATGCATGTTTGGGAGGCTGTCAGTGAGCGCCGCGCCATAAACATCGCACCAAATATTTATGAATGATCTACGCAGGTTAAAGGCAAGCGTGTATCAGTCAGTGCTTTGTTTCCATACTGATCGCTAGTATTGATTTGGGACAACGAGCAGTGTACGATACGAGAGAGAGAGAGAGAGAGAGAGAGAGAGAGAGAGAGAGAGAGAGAGAGAGAGAGAGAGAGAGAGAGAGAGAGAGAGCATCCAGAGGAAGCAATGAATTTCCTCTCTTGTTCGACTGGATGACGCTGGCACCACAGCATCAGTAAGCTGACCTTCATGACGCACATCACGCAGCTCGCTAGAACAGCGGCAGGAAAATTAGCCTTCCTCAGGACGATCTCCTGGCTTCTTGACAGCAGGAGCCGCCAGCTGTTGTACAAGGCCCAAGTCTGCTCCTCGCTGGAGTACCCTTGTCTTACCTGGGGCGGTGTAGCCCCCTCGCATCTCGCGTTGCTTGACAAGGTCCAGGGAGGGCGGAGAGAATTATTTAGGATGGCCAGCCTGGCCAACGGACCAGCCTGGACAGCCTGCAGCACCGCCAGGACGTGGCAGGCCTGACCACCCTCTACAAGGTGACACAGGAGGGAACGTCTTACTTGCAGCCACTCCGGCAGCCACCTCGGCAAGTACACACGAACACTATGGATACAGCCCCACTGCCCTGGCCACACCGTGCTCACACACATCCCATCACCAAAGACAGTTCACGCAAACGTACGTGAAGTGATGAAGTTTTCTAGCCTCAAATATGTGTCAGGACGACCTGAGTGTTGCCGTGTGTGGAGGTCAGAAATTTAAAGTGTTGGCGCATGTCTGGTTCAGTGGTGCGTGAGAGTGACACAAGTACTGGTAAATTTACTATAAAGTATATATACCAAGGTTAAGTTTTAAGATAGTGGGTACTCACACTACCTCCTTTAACCTGTAAAATCTTTTTCTTCCCTATGTACCTTGTACCTTTAAATGTATTAAGAGAGAGAGAGAGAGAGAGAGAGAGAGAGAGAGAGAGAGAGAGAGAGAGAGAGAGAGAGAGAGAGAGAGAGAATTTGGACAGATTAACCAATATAGGCAGTATCCAAGAAGTCGGTAGGTCTATATGTAGTAGTCCCTGTATAATACACAACATATACCAATGCTTATATATGTACATGTAGCTACCTATAAGTGAAAACACACACGGAAGAATGAACAGTCACGCAGTTAGAAACACACAAGAGCAGACTACCAGTGACTAGACCAGCACTTATGTAACAACTATAAATAAACATTAGATCAAATTAATAAATAAATCGTTTGATAGCCATAAAAAGTTTTTGTCCCATGCGCAGCCAACCAGTCTCCAAACCCTAACTGCGTGGATCTTGTGTTGAGGTACGTGACTTACCATCAGCCCGTTAAAATGAGTTTATTACAAGGGCTAGTCCTGACCGCTTGTAATAATCTAAAGTCCCTTTTCTCCTTTGTTTAAGAGTGGCACATCTACAGGTCAGCGCGCTCCGTACACCACCCAAGGTAAGGTGCAACCATCAAGTTTTCATTGCAGTGTGAGCAGGCGTGTTGCTGTCATGGATCTCAGGAGCCTATTCCATCTCCCAGGACATATTCCGTCGTTTTTGGACTTGTGCTAGTAAAGGGTCGCCCTAAAATCTTGTTATTCTTTAGCAAAGTTATGTGCCTCTTCAGGCTCGAGCACCACTTAAATCGCAAGTGAGCACGTGAAAGTTTACAAAAAAGATTGACACAGGTCCCTGTAATGATAACACGTCAGATGACATGTGACCTCACGACAATCAATCTGCTCCTCCTGCACGCTCAACGCCATAATCCCTTTGGTTACAGCTTTCAGTTTTGCGTTCCTTCATCATACCTTGTTGTAGCTTCCTGATGAACACATCAACAATGCGAATTCAGAAAATTAAGTTGATACCATCTCCTTGCAGTTTGGAACTCGAACTCCGTGGAGCAAATTACACGGTCAATTGATTTCCAGATTCTACAGCTGAACGTCCTGCCGAACTAGGATAATTTTTTTTGTTACAGCCCTTGATCAACTGACAAACAGGCTTGTATCTTATTGGCAAGTTGTGACATCTGACCTGACAAACTGAGAAATGAAGACTAAAAGCAAGCCTTTATCAACACTAGCCAAAATTTCAAAATTACAAATGGTTAATGAAACCCTGTTACACTTTGCTACAAGAAGACCTTTATTCACATCCTTAACCTACAATGGACTAAAGAATATGACACAAACTGTTCAACTGCACATCTTGAGACGAAGTCCTTATCAACAAAAATAAACTTGAACTGTACAGCCACAGGAGGTCCTGCGAACACCTCCACTCTGTCCCTCAACAACTCTACTATACAATTTCATACAAATTGGTGATTGATTTTTAACAATACTAGATTTGTATTTCTTGGCCATAAGAGAGCTGTGGCAGTCCTTCAAGCGAGGTAAGTGAAGAGTGTTGCTGTCAGGTGTGGGGGAACTGCTGTTGCTGCTGCTGCTGCTGAGAAAAGTGTTTCCCTGACTGCCTTCACACTGACACAAAGCTTTTGTCCACTTACTAAAATATGTCCCAACCTGAAGGTTTACAATTCTTACATCTAACACAGATTTGTGCTTCAACACACCACCTCCAGGGTGCAATAGTTCCACCAAGACAAAGACCTGCTCCACCCTTGAGAGAACACCAGAGCAGGCGGCCACGGCAGTACTGCCCACCCAGCCCACTTCTTCACCACTGCGGCCACCAACACCCTCCATGAAGACACTTTACAGCAGGATGAAAAGCCTCAGGATATAAGGGCACCTTATTTACTACATGATAATACTACTTACATTAACTACTAGACAGCCTTTCAAGTATATTATGAACCTAAGTAGGAAGGAGGGTGGAGTTTGTACATGCTTTGCGCCCATGATTACTTTTGCATATGGTACGAAGTGCTATCACAAGAGATGGATGATGCCATGCCTCTGAGAACCAGTCAAGCTGAAGGCATGTTCAACTCTTTGGTAACATCAGTTGCTGGTGGCACTCAGCAGTCCTTGCCACACACCTGTATCCTTGGAGGCTGAAGGAGAAACACACCTAACACTTTGTGAAGAACTTGCTTCTTTGATTCTTGCTTCATTACTGCAGAAGCTCCTCAGCAAAGGCCATCATCATTATATAGAAATCTACATCATATAATATCTAAATATCTTAGGTACATCTCATCACATAATTCCCTGGAAGTTAAGATCACATGGAAATAGGTACATATCACTCAATGGAATTAGTATCTTTTCTCATTTTTGCACTCTGGCACACTGTTTATGGCTACTTTGTCTTACACACACATCTCTGTCATTACAGATTCCTCTGTAAATTTACAACCTTTAAGATGCACTTTTACTTCAGTCTGAAGGTCCTTACTATTGTAGGTTATACAGTTATTGGTCTTCTATTGATATAATTTACCAGTCACCAAATCAACTCAATTTTACTATAATCCTCAAGTAAATGACTTAAGATTATCACATACCTTTACAGCATTTTATAACCACTTCAAATGCTGCAATTACCAAATAAAGCATAAACAATATTGTAATGACAAGCTCCAGTGTCACAAAGAATAGCAGTAACAGCAAATTAATTTCATAAATAAACAAAATAACTGCTGGAAATTCTGAAAACAAACAATATTTTACAGTAATGTTATACATCACCTGGGTCCCTTAAATATCAGAGATTTCTATATTCTGAGGTATAATGAAAATTTTTCATCATAAAACCAAGTTTGTATTAATCTGCACCTGGCATATCTTCCTCAGAGAACTAAGTCTTACAGCCATCTTCAGCGAGGAATTGATATATATACTATATATATATATCTATATATATATTAGAAATTCATGTCACCACATATTAACATTTATGTCAAGTAGCTTTCAGCCAAGCACCGCAAGTCACAATGACTTTCTTGGCTCCTATCTGGAGCACCAAAAGTCAACATCAACACAGTCCTATACCATATAATCTCAAATCCTGCATTCTAAAATATAAAGCTTCGACTGCTGCCTGCACAGGGTGGGATGCGTGTGGTCAGGTGTCCTGTGAGGAACAGTATGTGTGCAGCACCTGTGGTCAGGCCTCGCCCTCCCTGGCAGCAGACACTTTCTGGACCATGCATGACCGAGCCACCGATTCAAACAACCTGCAACACCAAGGTCATGTGCTGTTACACACACTTACCACAACCAATAACCAGCTACTCATCATATTGTGCTGACAGTATAGGTAAGACTGAAGGCTGCCCAGCAACACCTGCCTCATGCCTCCATCTCCCTCCCTTCACTTCCTTCTGTCCCTTTGCCTCTCCTGTCTTCTATGTCCTACTGGCATGACCACAGCATCTGCTTTGCAAGACACAATTCACTACGCTATATGTACACATTCAACATGCATATAATAAAAAACATTAATATTGAAACTCATAAATTTACATACTATTGTAAGTCACTAGACAATGTGTATATATACCATTATAAAATACACAACATCCTTAAATGTATGATGTCTAGGCTCAGATTCCTAACTATTATAATTTCATGTTACTACTTTCTTGCTTTATGATTTAGTATATGATTCTATATATAACAAAATTCAGCCTCTAGATTTCTATCTATTCAATATATATTCCTCATGCACACATGCATATATAATGACAGTTACACAAACATGTAAGCAAAAGACAGATACTCACTTCTCAATTTCTGGAGCACACTTTACAAACTCATGGCTCCAGAACTTGAATGAGGGATTCTTGATGAGTTCAATAAAGGTGATGAGGAGTCCCCATGGGTGTGGGCGGTTCACTATCAGCCTTTCTAGCAGGACTCGGGTGATCTGTTCCTGGATTGCTTCTGTATTGGCTTCAGCAAAGAGGTGAAGGAGGGTGCAGCTGAAGTAGTGAGTGTGACTGTTGGGGTAGCGCAGCTGATTGGCAATGGCGTTCAGGAACAGGTAGCGGCCTGCATTAAATAACAAGTGTCAGGAAAAAAATTTGTAATAATACTAATCACAAGATGATCAAAAGCTGAGTACATTTTATTTTAATTTTTCCCTTCCTATATATCAAAAGTACCATAATTAAAGCCACAATATTTTACATTCTAAAATGAGACCACTAAGTGACTTGCATACAAAAGTGATCCATGAAACAGACAGGACTTGCCTTCAGTATCCAAGTCAACACCAAGATTCTGAAATATGTCCATGTGGGCGGAGTGTGCAATGGTGGACATGGAAGGAGTGAGGCCCTTGCTGTGGATCTGTGCAATGGCCTGCATGCCAACATACAAAACCAGGGCATTCATCACCGACATGTTGTACCGCATTCCAGGCTCACTAGAGACCTGCTGCAGGAGTAGAAACATCTTTAGTGAAGGAATTAATTGTCAATAATTACAATATGGCATGGAAAACAGTACACTGTGAACATCAGTGTTTAAATGTATAACTATACACATTATCACACAGGTTCTGATTAATATGATGTACCTGCAAGTAAGTTCTCATGTCAGAGAGAAATGTGACTGGTGTTCGGTTCTTTAGGTAGGAATCTAAATTCTTCTTGAAGTCAGGGGGCTGGATTAAGTTTGCAACAGTGGTGTGGATTTTGGGAGACACTGTAATCTCTGGTAACATGTCAACTTTGAGGTTTGGTGTGAAGGGATCTGGAAGGCGCATGTTTCTAGGAAATGCTGAAAGAATGAGGTTGCGCATCTGAATGCAGTTTGGAGGGATGACATCACAGAAACCATAGTGGTATTCACACAAGAATTCTGGAAAGTCATGCAACAGCACCAACAGCACACGCAGGGTACCCTGGAAAATGAAAGCTTAATTAGCACAATTTTCAAGTTCAAATATTTCTTGAATGTTTACGTATCCAAAAATACAATTATGCCATACTTCTTGAGTATCCATCAAACCATTAAGCCACACTAATAGTTAATCTCACCTTGTACAGCATGGTGAGTGGCTTTGCTAGCTCTGCATTTCTTAGGAAGGGAGCTAAAAACTTGAACAGATCTGCCAACAACATTGAGTACATTGACCATCCCTTTTGTTGTGGAGTGATGGCCAACATGCGGCCTATGAACACCCTGTGACTGACAATTTCCAGCCAAGCATAAGCAAACCCAGGGCACTTGCTGGGCCGCAACAGGTGCAGTGTCTGGGTGAAGGCCATCAGCACCTGCAAAGAGATCACATTATGTCTATGGACATAAATCCCATCAACAAAAGAAAGTGCACACAATCCTAGCAAAAAAAAAAGTATATAAATTCCTCACTCAAGAAAACTGTCATCTTTTTTACTTTGTCTCTGGGAAACCTTATACTCTTAGCTGTTCTTTACATACGGCTCCACTCCTCTCCACACAAACTGATCTACCCCTCTCCCTTGTAACCCTTTAAGTCCTGTAAGTGCAACATGTTTTAAGCAGCACATCTACAGTGGATGTTTCATTATCTGATCTTGGTGGAACCCAAGAGAGTATATTAGATAGGAAGATTCTTTGTATAAATGGTAACCCAAAATATCTAAAATTGACAAAAAATATACATGTATAAAATAATATTCAAATACAAAAATTCATATAATAATTGTCTGACATCAAGAGCATCCATCCTCTTGGAATGTTTTTTGTTCGATAAGACAGCTAAATCAAACTGTGTTGGATCTAATACACTCACCAAGGATGAGCTCTCACAACCACAACAATAATTTGACAGTAGTGTGGTGCCACACCATGCTGCACTACAGGTGCTACAGGGCATCACTTCAATAGAGCTTTCATCAGGTAAATTTTAACTGAAACTGAAACTTTGTGGAAGATTCATTAGCTGGAAGCATTCATAAGTTTTCCTACACATCTATACCATCATTTCCTAATTTCATGTTCTACCATCTCAGCAACAAGACTTGGAAAATTATCCATGTGACCTAATAATGCACATCTTACCTGCTCTTTTGTGGTGAACATCTAAATTATCTCCATTCTTGCCTTACTTGCTCTTTAGAAGTTGGTAAAAATGTGCTCTTTCTTTTTTTCTGTACTTTCTGCATAAATGTTAGTCAACCAAGAACACTGACCATCCATATTCACTCATCTTTGGTTGGCTACTCAAATGCAGATTCTGATCCCTAAATATCCAGACACAAATTCTGCTTTATTATGTGAGTTTTTTAATCATGAGACCATCAGGTGGCTCACTAGAACATGCATAAACAACTGATGTGTATATATGATTACACCTATCTAGTAATTAAGTCTGTAAGAAGAACTAGATGAGGAGTTTGCATAATAACCGACACTATAAATATGTTTAAGGCTGTACAGTCACAGATGCATCAAGAACAAAAATATTTGATCAATACTATACTATGGTATAGTGTTGTGCTTGTCATAGCAGCATCAAGTCTGGGACAAACCTTGTCCCAACTACAATTTTGAACAGAACTTAAGTCAAGCTCAGACTGGTAAGTTAAAAATAAGTTTGCCAAGCCACACTTGAGACTGGCTTAAGCTAGCACATAATACTGGTGAAGATAACAAAATGCTAACTTATAAATTAATAAACTTTCAAATTATACATACATGTATACTAAGAAACCAGTCTCCTAGATGATAAAGCATTATATATTTTTTATCAAGGTGATTGCCTTCTTTCTCAGAGAGAGAGAGAGAGAGAGAGAGAGAGAGAGAGAGAGAGAGAGAGAGAGAGAGAGAGAGAGAGAGAGAGAGAGAGAGAGAGAGAGAGAGAGAGAGAGAGAGAGAGAGAGAGGAGAGAGAGAGAGAGAGAGAGAGAGAGGAGAGAGAGAGAGAGGAGAGAGAGAGGAGAGAGGAGAGAGAGAGAGAGAGAGAGAGAGAGAGAGGAGAGAGAGAGAGAGAGAGAGAGAGAGAGAGGAGTCTGTCAAAAAAGGTACCATTCTCTAAGGTCTCATCAATATGAAACTAGAGACACTGCATAATGACAGAATTTTATTTTTTCTTTGTTTCCATAGCTTCTGCATGTTCTCCAATTCCAAGATTCAAAATCCAACACACCAAGCTGGGACACTAAAATGGCAGGTAATCATTGCAGAAGATTTGAAATCCCCATCAACAAAAGTATGATTGAGGAATGAGTGCCCAGTTCAGAGATGGGCCAAAACTGTCTCATAATGGTGTCCTCATGGTTAAGGCAGTGTAAAGATACTTCCAGCTATGGAAGGGATCTGCTGATATTGGCAGTGGCCACCAGATCCTCCATCTATTCTAACAAATGGTCTGAATTGGTAACCATCTCAAATGAAACAAGACCTTAGGGGTTGGGGGCAAGCAGCAGCAAAGTATGTGGAGGCTTTAGCCTCTCCCATATGCTTGACAGACATTGGAGCAGGAGCCCAGCATGACCATGTCTACACTGTAAGATCAATCACAAGTATATGCAAGACAGGGGACGAGAATTCATTGTCTTCATGTAACAACAGCCGTAATGTAGTCAGAAAATATTACAAAATTTTCCCATTGCCAATGGATAGAGTTTACAGAGTTAGTAAGACTTCAGACAACTCTGGTAAAACTGAGGTGTATGTAGAGGACACTGCCACACCAGGAAATATCTGGGAAAAAGGCTCCAAAGCCAACACCAACATCAGACGTTAATCCATCAGTAAAAACTGGTGTGCAACCCTCATGCTGGGATGCATGATTCAAAATTGATAACATGCCCTGGTATATCTGCCTTACTTGATGGTAGTGATCATCACAAGTACACTGCTGGGAGCTCCCGTGGTGCCAGAGAGAGAGGTCGTGTAGCTGCAATGGCAGGACAGGGAAAGGGCAGTTGGTCAGCCAGCATTCTTTCTCAAAAACTGAAAAGGCTGTGGACTTCTATGATGGGCTGAGAAGGCACGATTGAAAAATACATCACACAAGACAATCTAAGCTGAATTACCTGGAGGCTTCATGACCAGTGTCAGACAACAACTGTCCTTATAGGTCAAAAAGAGATATTCTTGGATCAACAAGATGTCTGGGAATGGGTGATGACAAATAAACACCCACCAACAGTTGAACACCAGCATGGTGAATAAAGTCAAATTACCAAAGTTTTAAGTATTAAGAAGCAATACAAGTGGGAAACAGCAGCAACTCCTCCATAAAAGTGTGACAGCAAGTGAAGAAACAGCACAAACATCTTGCAAGTGTATATGCTCATGTAATACAGTAAGTGAAACTGGTCAAACATCATGCCCAGAGAAGGATGTTTGCCATACAGATTAGTTTAGATCATGAGAAATTCTGGATAAAAAGACAAGAAGTAAAAGATGTGGAAGTCTGCCTGACTGGCCAGTGCCAGTATTAAAGGAATGAAACTCTAGACCACAACCAAGCTGGAGGAAGCCCTGGATTTGGCAAAATAATTCACATGAAATGTTTACCAGACATCCTACAAGATAACCACACTATTGATGGACTAGTTTAGCAGCAAAGCACATGTGACATAGCCTCAATGGTTATCCTAATGAGTAGACATACAACACTGGGAGTTATGATGTATCTCACTCTAATGGTTTATTAGATGAAACATTCTGGATACAACAATAGGAAACCCTTGTAATGTAAGTTTCTGTATTCTATTAGGGTAATACACAAAAAATAAATAAATAAACAAGATCAGCTGTAAACCATTCACCCTAGTTCCCTCTGACCCCCCCCCCAAAAAAAAAAATCAATAAAATTAATTAAATCAATAAACCTTAGCTGCCTAATATGCAAGATATAATAATATAAACAAATATAGAAGGACAAGAAACACAAAGATGTAGACTCCTGAGTAAACTGTGAACTGACCAGTAATGGAGCTGCAACAAGGTCATGTGGCAGTGGCTGCCTCTTCCAAGCAAATGACACAAGTCAGGAGCAAACTCACAAACTTCTGGACTCAAAAGAATGGGTATGTTTCAAGTTTTTGCATCCTTTCTCCTACTACTGTCATTTAGATGGGAGTATAGACTAAGATCATGAAAGGGACAAAGTTATAGATAAAAAGGAAATTATGCAAATTGTCTGAAGTCCATGAAAGATTGTTAAATATGAAAGCAAGTTAAGTATATATAAAGAAATTGGTAGATTTAGTAAGGAAGCTGGAAATTATAGCAGATGGCACATATCATAAATCTAACACAAAATGCAGATTTTACATATATTATATCCTGTCATTAAACTATTGATTTCTTTCTTTTCTATGTCCATAAAACTATTCCTCATCAACCAACCAAAATTGTTAATGACAGTGTGTGTGTGTGTGTGTGTGTGTGTCAAGGTTCTCATAATTCCTTCTTAGTTTCATTAAAGGCTTTTTAGCAAATGCTGCAACTTAAAAATGCATAGTAAGATATTTCTTAAATGTTGTCTATTTGATTCTTGAAGTATCAAGATACTCCAGGTACCAACGTGTTCCATTAATAGGAAAGAGCGCAGAAAGCAGAATATAACACGATGTGTAAAGGCATTACTTAATCTTGCAGCTAATTCTTTAGAGGTTTTTGTTAAATCTTAGTTATGTTTCTATTTTTTGGATGCTACCTCTCATATCCCAAGAAAATCTAGTTGTATAAATAAATTTAAAATAATGACATCAATGATATGAGCTTACTTCACATACCGGAAGATTGATTGACTCGAGGATTGTTTCAGGAGCATTCAATTCCAGGAAGAGCATAATGAGGATACGATGATATGGCAGCTGCTGGAAGTCTGTACTGTTGGATTCTATATCATGAATCATAATCCCACAAACAAGGCCCAAAACCTGAAATTAATTAATGAATGAAAATTCAATATTTTCATCTTCAAATGAAAGACATTACTTTTCTCACACATAAAATTATTGTTGATCTGTATGTAATTAAGTATAGACAGCAACTTTCTTAAATCACTCTTTTAAAGGATATTAATAAAGTATGTTCAACTAGTTATCAGTATAAGACTATCACAATTAGTAGTTTCCTTTACCTTATTAAGTAAGTTTATTTTTGTTGTAGGGTTGGTAGCTTCTCCTGAGTGCTTGACTAATAAGGCAATAAGCCGCACAAATGCATCTAGATTTTGGAAGCATTTGCTGCGTACGTAGGTGGGTGATGGCCCCTGCCCTTGCTCCAGGATGGAACGCACGCACAGGTCACGACACATACTGATGCATATTCTAAAAAATCTGAAAATCAACATTAAATTTTAGATGGTGATACATAACATATTTAGATGATTACTGCTATATGCATGAATCAATTTCTCTTCTTTACAAAGAAATTCTTTAGCTAACAAATTTTATGTAAAATACTATTTAAAGAAAAATTTAAACAAATAATTCTGACAAATAATTCATAAGAGATTATGTTTGTTTGTTTTTTTATGTAAGGACACTGGCCAAGGGCAACAAAAATCAATAAAAAAAATGCCCACTGAAATGCCAGTCCCGTAAAAGGGTCAAGGCAGTGGTCAAAAATTGGTGGATAAGTGTCTTGAAACCTCCCTCTTGAAGGAATTCAAGTCATAGGAAGGTGGAAATACAGAAGCAGGCAGGGAGTTCCAGAGTTTACCAGTATTGACTACCATTACATATTTACATCATTTACACAATAATCACTAAAAAATTTTGTGTAAAATAGTTTAAAGAAAAGTAAAACAAACAAATAATTCAGAGAAGAGATTAAGTATCAACTACCATTCCATATTTACTAACTTACACAATAATTATCGTACAGATATTACACTGTGACTCTCCTATCTTTACCTAGTAATGAGATCATCTGTCTTCAGAATACCATGAAGATTCATCTGCTTAACAAAATGCTGGAAGGCTGATGCAGACCCCTGGCCAGCCGAGGGGGAGTGGTACATGTTGATCCACTCACGCAACAGCACCTCTGTCTTTTCTTGCAGTGCTGGGGGATCCTGGAAGTCCCTGGCTTGTGTCACTCCAGAATGGAAGTGAAGACTTGGCCCAGCAGAGATAGGATTGTTCAAGTTACTGAGACTGTTGCTCCCAGGGATGCGCTCCCCAGTCAGCAAGTCATGCTTCATGCGGAGAGCTTCAATGAGAGCAATAAGACCCTCTGGAGCTTGCCTTGAGTGGCACAGACGTACCAGAGCCTCCAATGTTAGCTGCAAGTCGGTCTCACTCAACACACTATTGCTTGGGTCATCTATAAGATACATCTGTAGGAAAGAAAAAAACAATAAAAATAAGATACTAGTTATGCAAATGTGTGTGTGTGTGTGTGTGTGTGTGTGTGTGTGTGTGTGTGTGTGTGTGTGTGTGTGTGTGTGTGTGTGTGTGTGTGTGTGTGTGTGTGTGTGTGTGTGTGTGTGTGTGTGTGTGTGTGTGTGTGTGTGAAAGAGAGCAGATAGAGAAGAGGTGCTTGTAATATACAATAGTCTTTTTTCACAGTACAACCAAACTGTAAGAGTAAATTCATGTTACAGTAAAATAAATATGAGGGAATTTTCATCCATTACTCATAATATTACAGGTAAATTAGTTATATATTTGAAAATTCAAATCATATAACTCCACTAACCTGGACTAGCTGCATCACAAAGAGAGAGGGGAAGTAGGAGTGAACTCGGGGATCATCAAGGGTGCGTGCGAGATGTTCATCAAGAATTTGATGGTTGAGCAGGCTGGAGCGGATTAGCCAGTCTACCACGTCCAAGTTATATTTAACCTCATCCCGCCCCTCTGTCCAACACCTGTAAGAAAAGTGGTTAGTTCAGTGATTTGCAAACTGTATGCCTGACTATCATCAGTGTACTGCCTAATTTTCCTAAAAACTACACTGCCCACAGTGTTGGTGCAGCCACAAGTCCAAGATGTACCCTTAGTGTGCCAGTAAGCAACAATGTCTGAGAACCATTGGATGAAGCATGTGTCACACCTCTGGGCATCTTTGCAGGATTGCTAGGTTACACATGAAAAGTTCACAACCACAAGTCATGAATCCTGGTACTACTGATGGTGAGAAAAGAGAATACATAAAAGTAAACTTCTCTTATCTCTACAACATTATGACCAACTCACTTGGTAATATTTTTTGAGGTCCAGGGAACACCATAACAGCGATGATCAGCCATGGCCTTGAGCACTATGAGATGACAGTCTCTGAAGCGGAGTGCCAACTGGTTAAGCTCAGGTTCACTAGGCAATTCTCGTGCTCCCTCAATCAGGTTGTCAACACACTGCAAAAAAAAACAATCAGTTTGGATGATGCCAAAGCTAATTCATACAAAAATATCTACACTTAAAAACACAAAGATTACCACACACACACATACACACACTGTACAACCAGAGCAAAGGGGCACAAACCTTCCTCAAGAGTACTTGAGCAGTGTGGACATCTCTGTTAGTGCGTGTGAGTAGCAATCCTTCCCGTAGGGAATGAAGCATGGACAGCAGTGGGGAGCTTGGAGCCAAGGTAGTGAAGGTCTGAATGGTGTGCTCTAGTTCAGCACTGATTCTCTCTGTCAGGACAAGGAATGCTGTTGCTTCTTCATTTCCAAAGGCTTGCTGTTGTGTGTGAGGCCCTTGCTGTTGTTGTTGCTGCTGTTGCTGTTGCTGCTGCTGCTGCTGTTGTTGTTGCTGCTGTTGCTGCTGTTGCTGCTGTTGCTGCTGCTGCTGTTGCTGCTGCTGTTGCTGTTGCTGTAAAGAATTACAAGTCAATTTAAAAGTTTTTTAATACAAGGCCTCATATGACACTTTCATTTACAATAGGGGAAAATTCATTTATAAATAATAAATTCACATGGTCTTACCGAACTGATAGGCACTGGTTTGGCCAAAAACATGGTGTCCTGATCTGTTATGGGCAAAAAGCCTGGGATGTTACGGGCAAATTCTTCATACACAGCCATCTGTGGTGGGGTGATGCCGCCCACTTTCAGGCGTATTTGTTCAGGCATCCGTTCTACTTGGTAGGTCAGAATCATTGGATCACAGTAGCGGCGTCCCTCTGTTCGAGCTACTTTGCGAGCCTCATATTCCTGAAGGGAAAGATAATTGTGTCTAATGTACAAAATTACTTCTTCATTTTACTACTTGAGAGTTGATGGTTTGTCCATAACTTGTTTCATTCAACATATGATGGTTTATAATTTGAACTATGATAGGAAGTCAGTTATAACTAGATATCATGGTACCTGAGATGGCCAGATGAACATTTATAATATAACAAATCCTTGAAAGTAGAATGCCATATGATAATGAAATAATTCAACAAGGCATGGATGTGCTTTTATGGACTTCTACATCCTCACCTGTGTGTTTTATAAATAGCTAATTCCACTAAATATTTGAGACACAGTGCTACACATCCATTCAGGCAACTGGGTATTGTTTTCAATTAGTAGCCAAAGACATTACAAGTATAGTTTCCTTACAGCTTACATCATCATGCATTACTAAAACAAGTGTAATGAGATACCTGTGACAATCTTTTGTCCATTTCATTTACAGCTTTTTCAGCAGCATTTTTTTGGATGAAGGCACAAGCAATGCCAACATTCTCCTGTGCAATGGCAGCAGCAAGTTGCTCCATCTGTTCAACAGGTTGTGGCAGCTGTTGAGGATTAGCCTGAAAATAAAAATTTAAACCTAGTCAAAAAATCATTGAAACACCATTTCCTACACAAAGAAAGATGAAGTATTATTTCTTAGTAAATAAAACCACCATTTCCTATACAAAGAAAGCTGAAGTATTATTTCTTAGTAAATAAAACCAAAACCATAAAATTCTTGACCATATATTGTTTTACAATTTTAATTACAATTCCCTACCTCAATTATGATTACCTCACTTTTTCCTTTCTCTTACACATTATAAACCCTACTGGTACTACAGTAAGTACAGAGGGTGTCTGAGTTACAAGGTAACAAGTTACAAATGTTCGGAGATACGAACAGTCTACTCACAAAACTAGACACTTCTAAGTTTACAAATAGCCAGACAAACCTGTCTTATGCTTTCCAACAGCCACCTCAATTAATTATATGAATAAAGGCATGTATAATCCAAAAAAGGGAGGGAGGGAGGGAGGGAGGGAGGGAGGGAGGGAGGGAGGGAGAGAGAGAGAGAGAGAGAGAGAGAGAGAGAGAGAGAGAGAGAGAGAGAGAGAGAGAGAGAGAGAGAGAGAGAGAGAGAGAGAGAGAGAGAGAGTGTCTCATTTTAACCCTGGTTTGGCAGAACCCTGAAATCTCAATAATATCACATCACCCATAAGGCAAGGTTCTCTCTCTCTCTCTCTCTCTCTCTCTCTCTCTCTCTCTCTCTCTCTCTCTCTCTCTCTCTCTCTCATGGTATCAAGTAAGCAAGCACTACATTGTTTGCAGAATGTATGATACTTTTTTTTTTTTGTGTGCTGAAAAATTACGACAAGTTACGACCAAAACAACTTACAAGAAGCCTTCCGGAACGTATCTCGCTTGTAACTCAAACACCCTGTGTAGACTGGACAGGTGTGGGGTACAGTACAAAATCACTTACACGAGAGAAGGCCTGCATCAGTCCCTGTTTGATACTCTTGGTGATGTTGGTGGCCAGGTAATCTCGGCAAGTGATCATGGCCATAGCTGCAGTCAAGTTGCGCACCATGTGATGGGTGGCAACTCGCATCCGGGACTCGTCTGGATCCAGGGCAAAATCTTTCTTAATGATGTGTTCAGCAGTGGTGATGGCTATCTTGATGCTGCGCTCAATGACTGCTGCAACAATTTCCTGGACGGCTAGCTCCACAGCATGACGAACTAGCTGCTTTAATTGTGCATTGGTCGCCACACCACAAACCTGAAGAAGAAACTTTACACAATAGTTTTATGGTATTTCTAGATCTATTCAAAAGCACATAGCATATATAGCCTTACATTTCATATACACATAAACTTTTTAGCTTTAACTCACCTGAGGTACAGAGACAGATATGTGAGGCTCTAAGCCTCTAAGTGAGGCAACACTAATATCTGAGTAAATAAAGCGTGGTTCAGAGGCAGGTGGTTGCTGAGGCTGAATAGGAGTTGGAGTGGTGGAGGGATGGGGAGGCAGCACAGTGAGTGGGGTGGGAGTGGCACCAACTGAAGAGCTCTGGACACTGGCTGTGTTTGTGTCCACAATTGCACCTGGTGGAACTGCTTGAGACCAACTTGGGGTCTTTGCTATTTGAAGAGAAAATTATTCATTTAATCTCATGACTAAGAGACTCAATAATGATTAATTAAAATTGCTGTGTGTGTTAATTTGCAATAACATTCTATGCAAATACCCATAAACACCTCTGTGACAGGGAGGTTATAAATTAAGCTGAAAACTGAGGAAAAAAGTAAGTGGTTTAGAAATTATGCTTACGCATGAAAGAAGCTGTAGCAAAGACTGGCAATGCTGGGAAGAGAGGTGTAGATTCTGCTCTCTTAGATCCTCCAGGCTGTGAGAGTTGGGGCTTGAGGCGAGCAATGCGTTCCCGATCATTTAGTACATTAGCTGGTTTCAGATCCTGGGGAACAAGCACATTACCATTATTCTAACCATATTCTACAAGTAAAAAAAGATTAATAATAAAACCACAATAGCTAAAAACTCTCACTGTTCACTTAGTCTAGAAAACTTACATCCAGATTAATTTCCAGCTTGTTGCAGAGCACCTCTATCTCAAACTTGAGATGCAGTTTCATTTCTGGTTCCTTATGGAGCTCTGCCAAAACATTCATGATAGCCATAGTCCAAGGATTGGGAGCCTTGAACACCCGACTTTTGGCACAAGACTCCATCACCTTAGCAACGAAGGGTATCACATACTGCATCTCCTGTTATGGAAGACATATGTTAGCAAGAGTCTATACTATGAGTAATGTTTATTCATTCACATTAATGCAATATCTAACAACATAACTGCATAAAATTCAATTACAGAGATCTCATGCTCTGGCATAATGACGATAGATTTACCTGTAGTCCCTTATTGTAAGATTCAATCAGCAGGGATTTCATGTCAATATCTGTGTGAAGTATTGGTTTGTTTTTTGCTAAAGTGAGCATACCCAACCAATGACCAAGGTTCTTCAGCAAGGATTTGTCTGAGAAGTTGGCAACAGACTTGTCAGCCCTTAGAAGTACCTGTGTAATTAATAAAAAGCTTGGTTATAATCTTGCAACCAGTGCATAGATGAACACTGTGACAAACAATTATAAAGTATCTTGTAATCAAGTATCTTATCACACTCTGCTCACCTTGATGTTTCTGAGTGTCTCCCGACAGACCATCGAGTTGAAGGAGTTCATCTTGAGTTGGTCAAGAAAGAGTGAGTAGAGAGTGTGGAAGTTATTTTCAATGGAGGCTCTCTTCATAACCAAGTACTGAGCCACCCACAACCAGTACTCCTCTCCCACCACTTCACGTAGTTCTTCACACTACAGTAAAAAAATATTATTACCTCATGTTTTATACATATATATGTTTTGTACATGGTGAATGAACATTAAAAGTAACTCAATAAACCTGATGAAAGAAGGGTGAATAAAGTTACCTAATTGATCACTATAAAGTATGAAACCTTGAACACAATAAATACAATGGCTAGGCAATGATTGGAAATGGTGAATACTTTCAAGTGCTTTCAGACCATCCTATGCATGTATGGAACTGTGAAGGGAAACAAAAACTCAATAGTTCTGTTAAGCACAATGGAAATCCAAGAGAAAGATAAATTAAAAAAGCAAAGACAAAAACAAATTATACACACAAAAGAAAATTCACTCACCTTCTGAGGTAAATTGACTTGAGCTAAGTTATTAAATATGAAGGCAACTTTGTCTTGAATGTGCTCTGGAGGGGGTGTTATTTTCTCCTCTTTCTCAGTGGCCACAAGAAGCGTCTCAATATTGGTTGTAGTAATTGTTGGCTGAAATTAAAGCCATATCTTACTCATCACACAAAATTAATTCCACACTGTTGTGTCTCATAGTAGTAATAACTAATGAAGGTAAAACAATGACTTCTGCAATGAAAATGCAAAAATTAAGCAATAAAATGTACAAATTAACCAACATCCCTTTTTCATTTTCACCCACACAATCTTTTTTCATCATAAAATGTGTATGTTTCCAATATGATGAGATGGAATAATACCAAGAAAGTAGTCAAAGTTTTTCAATAAATATGAGATGTATCATAATTACCTTTCCAGACCCAACTGCATTGTTGGCAGCCAAGGGTAACTGAGGCTTGATAATAGCTGCAGCAGTGGTAGTGGTGGTGGTTGTGGCTGGAGGCAGACTTTTTGCTACAGATGATGCAGGAGGCACTCCTGGTGGTGGGGGAGCCCCTCCACCAGTGACTGGAGCAACCACAAGTGAAGATGAAGTTCCAGGCACAGATGAACTTGGGGAAACATTGATGGAAGGAGGCAGAACCACCCCAGAGGGACGTGTAGGAGGTTCTTGGGACTGTGTTCCATACTTGATATACTACAAGAAAATTTAATCATGACTATGTGACCAATATGATCTTTTTTTTTATGTTTACAAGAATTTTTGGATGTAAGAGATGCCATTAAAAAATAGGACCATCTCTAGCAAGTATAAAATAGACACTGTGATTCTTCTTTATCCACTGTCAGCTTCCTACAACATGCATGACTTATCTGATACTGGAATATTTTCATTTTTTAACAATTACTTTTTATTACAAGCTGTTACCATACTGATGTTTGCACCAAAAATCCTTCAAAGAACAGAGTCAGCATCACATGAAATGGTTAAGAGCATTGTGTAACCATAGTAATTAAATATATATCAACATATCACCTCAAGTATCATAAATCATGAATCTGATGACCATAGTTAACAAAATTTCATCATATACCTCAATTAAATGTGGCTGAAATTCATTGAAGTGTTGAATTGCCATCAGGTGTTGACAATATCTTGGGTACTCCTTGAGGCGGCTCCGAAATCTATCTAAGGCCACTATACCAAAGTAATACATCTTGCTGCCATGCGGCTTCTGAAGTGCCTCCATTACATATCTCAGAGCCACTCCAAGTGCCATGTATCTAGAAAACAAGAAAGGATTAGAAATGATATGTAAATTATATTTTCAGTATATTTCACCATATCAAGATTTCAAGATTCTATGTTGATCTTTACAAAAATGAAGAGCTTAACAAGAATGATGCAGTTATACATACTCAACTAGACCCTGTTCAATAATGCCACCAAACAGTCTTGCTGTGGTGAAGAGTTCCTTATCTGGATATGTCGGAAAAAATCTATATTCTTCAAAGAGATTTCTCAGCATACAAGAATAAACTTCCCTCTCTCTCTTATTTGAAGATTCATGGAATTTCTTCAACATATCTAAAACCTGGAAATGGACAAAAGCATTAAGTCAAGAAAATTTTTCATTACTAAAATTACAACAATGTTACATCAATTGATGTAATATTATCTGTTGTAAGAATCCAGTTATTAGTCAATCAATTAGTCAATATATATATATATATATATATATATATATATATATATATATATATATATATATATATATATATATATATATATATATCCAGGGGACAACCTAGGACCTCCTCCTCCTCCTCTAGGAGGGCAGGTCTGTGGCAGAACTGCTGGCAAGGGTTTCTGGTCTATAAAATTCTCTGTGGCTGCCCTCTGCCCAGAGCAACTGGTAGGAAACCTCCTCACCCTCTATGGGCAGAGTTTGTGCCACATGTGGTGACTCTTGCCGCAATTCAGGCATTGAGCAGGACAGTTTTCCCCCTCAAATCGCTGATGCACTCTGAGGTGGGATGCTAGCTGCTGCAGACACCGCAGAGAACCCAGGACCTGCAGTGCCTCTGGACATGCCCAAAGGCCTGACACTTGAAGCACTGCGGGGACTTAGGGGTGAGCCTCCTGACTGAGTACACAACCCACGAGCCTAGGTCAAGGGAGTCCAGGAGTTGCCCCCTGAACATCACCTCTACCTGACATGTGGGTTCTCTGCGGCCGTGCCCTTTACGAAACGAACACCTGTAGACAAACACAAGGCAAGGACACGCCAAGATGGCCTCAAGGGAGAAGGCCAATGGATATTGCAGAACAACACCCTTGGCCTCTATCATGGCCTCATACAGGATGATGCCGAAAGGTTTCTCTCGCAAGCCTTGTGCGAGGAGAAACACAGTCTCCTCATTCTTGGGCTTGAGCATAACTTGCACCCAGACAAGAGTACCAGATGCAAAAGGCTTGGGTACTCCTCCTCCAGCTGCCTCATGGCTTGGAAGGGTGTAAGCTCCTGATGGGGCAGGAGCTTATACTACTGAAACAAAGGCGGGGGTTGGGGAAATGTCTTGTAGCACCTCTTCCCCATCACCTGCCACGAGCCTCACTAATTCTCAGGTGAGAATAGGTTAAGGTGCCATCGGGCCATAGGAGTCTGGGGCATGGTGCAAGAGTCCCCCTCAGCATGGGTCAAAGACATCTGCATAATGCGAGAGCCAAAACCAGAAAATGTATAAATGAACTGTACTAAAACAGAGGATGAAACTCACCTCCTCTATGGATAGAGTGGGATGTGGCGGATGATTGTAGATACGTTGGAAGTAACTGTTGGCCTCATCTTCTACCTCCTTGCTTACTGACTGTGGCATATCAAAAATTTGTGACATATCCACTGAAAAAAAATAAATAATAAATAAGTTTTGTTGTTCTTTTTTCTTAAATACATAATTCCCATGGTTATTTATTTATTTCTAGCATTACATGAGCACAATACACACACAACCTCACTCTTCCATTAGCACCTCTTTCACACATGTACTTCTTTACCCTATCTTTCTATCTCCTAGAAGGCCTTCCTTTCCTAACTCTATTTTCCCTACATGCATTTTTCATTCCTTTCACTCTTTTGTCCATCTATCTCTCTGATGTCTCATTCCCACCAGGAGCATAACCCACAAGGGATGGCCATGACAGATTTGCCCATTCATCCTTTCATTATGACCAAACCACCTCTATATAATTTCAATGTCGATTAGCATCCACAAATGAAACCTCTGACACCAAAGATACAAGACTATGCTAAATTAGAATGAATGAATTAATTAATTAATGCATGAATGAATAAATGAATGAATGAATGATGAATGAGTGAATGAAGAAATAAATAAAAATGCAAGACATCATTCTCCTTATCTCACACTACAAATCTGTAACATAGCATCTTCCCTATCTCATGCTGCTTATGATCAGTCTTCCAGCACTGGAATACTCACTTTGTCTGGGGGGTGCAACAGTGGGTTGGACTGAGTGAGACCTCAGTGAGGAGGGCAGATTGGAGGAGGCAGGCAGTGCAGGGAGTTGAGATCCCACTGGTGCCACAGGAAGGGCTGGTCCCAGAGGAAGATTAGGCAATATGGAGGACAAAGGAGACTGGGATGTTCCTGGTGCAGTAGAGGGTCCAAGGGGACGACCTGGGGAGCCCGGAGCTGCCCCAATTGATCCTATCCCTCCAAAGCTCATCGAAGACGAGACAGGGGTTGGGAAAATTGAGGAGGATACACCAGCACCACCAAGGTTCAAGTTGCTGAGGCTGGATGTTATGTTTCCCAATGGACCTTCATTGGATGGAGTTGGTCCAGGACCAGGAAAGCCAATCTGGAAAGGATCACAAATTCTTTCAATTACCTCACATAAGCCAGATAAAATTGAATTTTCCCTTACAGATGTTACAAAGGATACAGATTAATGACTGGTGTGTGGCTTTAGGTTCCCACTTACCACACCAACTTGTGTTCTTCTGTTCATCAAGTTACAATTCTGGAACATCTGGATTATGGTGTCTGACAGTTCCTGGGACACATTCCTGTAAGACAACAAACCATAACACTTTCCAGTCACCACATATGCTCAAATTATACTTCTTTTCTTTCCATTAAAGCATCCTCTAGTAATCATCAATCCCTAACACTCATGATAATCAATGACTGAGGAGTGATCCACTACATCCTCCTCTAAAAATACTTGGGAACAAATATATGGATACATACATGGCACAAGCATTGAGGCAAACAAGGATGGTCCCCATTGTCTCTGGAGGTAGTTGGGAGGACTTGGGCAACATGTCTTCCTTCCCTCCCATCAGCTGGGGACACCTCCGCTGAAGAAACTTTACACAAGCTGATATGAATGGTTCTCCATGTTCACGAATTTTGTCGGTCAACCATTTGTCCAACTTTAAGAACTCACCTGCAAAGAATTCAAACATAAATAAAAGCTTGATTTGACCATCATCTAACCTGTGATGTGATTAATGGCACAAAACTTATAACCAAGCGGTTTGACACTTAAATCCCCAGCTAAGTGGAGACAAACTGGGCTTATCTCATTTCATGTTACAAAACTTAGAATGGCAGCACTTACGTCTGTAAGCCAGGCAAGCCAAGTCCACAACAAAAGGAAAAGACTGGGCGTTGAGGAGCAGAGATAAAGCTTTGAGGTCCTGTGCCACATCTAGGATACGACTCAATCTTGTCTGGTCGTTTTCCACCATCATGTACCATTCAGACATGGCATGCATGATGATCTGACGCACAGTGTTCGTGTGGTTCTGAAAAATACGAGTTTGTTAGGATCCTATTTGAAAACTGACCAAAAGTTCAGACTTGAGATGCATTTTCTGTACAATAAAACAGAAAAAACACTAACATGACACTGGTAATAGCACATCATATTTTAAGTCAATAAAATATAGGATATGGATATAGAGGGAGAGAAGGAAAGCAAACAGTTAGCAACAGCACACACACACACACACACACACACACACACACACACACACACACACACACACACACACAGAGAGAGAGAGAGAGAGAGAGAGAGAGAGAGAGAGAGAGAGAGAGAGAGAGAGAGAGAGAGAGAGAGAGAGAGAGAGAGAGAGAGAGAGAGAGAGAGAGAGAGAGAGAGAGAGAGAGAGAGAGAGAGAGAACTAGAGTAGGAAAACTAACCTGTGTGTGCCAGGCATGGTGTAGGATGATGGCAGCATTCGGGTGATTTCCAAGGAATATTGGGATGAGTGAGGTGATGAGATCTTGTCGCAACATTGTGTAGGGCAGGTTGACCTGAAACAGATACCAAAATTACATTCGCTTATAATCTGTGACCTCATATTTCCTGATATTGACTTCAATTTCATGGAGGGCAAATAGCCACAGATTACATGATTTGGTATGTACATTCATTTATACATAACTCTATATTATAAAAACATGCAAGCTGTGCTATGAGTCCCAAACATCTAACACTGGTAGTCTCTTTGGACTCATCAATATTGTGCTAATTAACTTCACTGTTACAAATGCTGAATCTCAAAAATGGAATGAAAATACCAATAAAGGTATAAATTTTGTTTTCTATGCCTATTAAGAAGCATATAAAAGGGAGTGCTTAAAGAGACAGTCACCAAAGGCCTTGGAGGAAGGCTCAGTGACCTGGGAAAGTAAGATCTCACCTGCACTAAGCCTAACACCAGAATATCTGGACAATGCTGGATAGGAAATTTAAAGAGCTCCTTCACAGATGTGTAGTGGCCAGCTTCACCCAAATACAGGAGGATTTCTAGCAATTGAACAGACTTCCAAGTAGCAACCTGAAATAAAGGTGGAGTTATTTTTACTTGACTGTAAATGATATCCTATGAAGAGAGAAAAAACTTATTCTAGGGAGAGAGAAAAAGTTATCATCATTGTGAAAAATTATAAATGAACATGAGACATTTGGCAAGTCTACTATAAATAAAAGAATAAACAGTTAAGCTCAAGCATCACTGAGATCACCCTTTCACACATACTAAATATGTATGAATCTCTTTTTTACAAATATGAATAACAAGAAAAGAAGTGTACCTCTTTATTATCCAATTCTGGAAGGGTCTTAAGGCAATCAGTTGAGATCATGTGGCAGTGAAAGTCAGTAAAGCAAAATATTTCAGGATTTTTGAGTATTTGTGTGATGAGATTGAGTTGCTCTTCTGTATTCTTCCACTGGTGATAGAAGCATTCCACCGGAAATAAATCAAGCCGTATTCCTTGGCCTTGAAGGAGACACCTGAAAAAAAAACCCTATATATTAGAATGGAGTCACAATACACCAGGTTACTCTTACAAATTTCAAGAAAAAAAGTTATCATACCAAACATTACTAAGATGTATACCTCAGACCAGTCATGAGAAGTTTTAAGCCCTGTCTGTCTTTGACCAAGAATCCTTTATGGTCCAGCTTGGTGAAGATTTCCTTAACGTTCAAATTGGGTACAACTTCTAACAGGCCCTTGATGAACACCTCAACGTTCCAGCCGTGAGGTCCCGAGAGGCTGCCTGAGCCTGGTACACCAACTTCATTTCCACCTGACTGTGACTGACTATTAGTAGCTTTGTCTTTGCTGTCACTCCATAAGGAACTGGGGGTGTTGAGGTTTTGCAGTCCAATCTGTAATAACCCAATGTTCATTAAATAAAACAAATTATATAATGACACTATATTTGGAAAAGTACTATCAATCATTTACTCATAAAATCCTTATTCTTGAGTCAAGTGAAGATTCTTAAGAATTTAATCTACAAAACTACTACTCATCCATATTCTGCTTTAAAGAATTCCCATTACTTGAAGAAGTGGCTCTAAATTCAGAAAATTGGTAACAGAACTTCACCTGTTCTGAGGGCAGACCAGTATGGGTGCGCACCATCACACCCAACACCTTGGCCACAGCTGCTGGGGTTATGGAGTTCACCCCAAAGTTGGCCAAGTTGTTCCGACATTCTTCAACAGTATTACAGAAACTATAGCCCAGTTCAAGCACCAGGTCCGCTAATGACCCATCCAGCTGAAAATTAAGATACATTAGCAGGATACTAGTATCAAGTAACAAACTTTGTTTAGTTTCACTCAATATAACAACTCATAAACTGCATTAATAAAACCAACAGGATATTACTAGGTTTTTGGCCATATTAGAAGGTTGTTCTTGAGTCATCTTTTCCATGAGGATGTCCGAGTCTGGGTAAAGCAAAGGAGCCAAAACCACAGGTACTCGTGATTGAGGAAACTCTCGTTGGAGTGCAGATATGAAAGCCTGTATTGACTCCTGAGGTAAGAGGGACACTGGTGGATCCCTCCACAAATGTACAATGTGTGTCAACAATAGATGTAGAGCTTCTGTTGAAAGCTCTAATAGTTCACGATCCTCAGATTCTGGGGAGAAAATACATAAATGTAATGGTCACATGCTACCTGACAGTTAATTAAATTTGTATGAACCTATGTTTTCTATTGCTACCCAATATAAATTGCAATCAAGTATATCAATGAAAACAGTTCAGAAACTCAAGACAATATACCATCCCAATAATTCATGAGGGACTCAAAGGCTCTGCCATAAACATATGCATCAATCATATGCATTCTGCAATTAAGTCATAGTAAGTTCTTACTGAAGTCACCTGCAGGATCCATGAGCAGCTGGTTAATCAATAACCACCACCTGCATCATAAACCTTTCCCCTTATCATCATTTGCTTTTCATGTTTTTATATTTATCCCATATATTCTGTCAATCCTCTATTACTCCCCTATGCATAAAGAAATTTCTTGTGACAGAGAATTATAATAGGTAGATCTGGATACCATAAGTAATTATCACAATTAGCACTCTACTGTATAAGCATGGACCAAGACAAATCTAAAATTAACAATGCTCACTTGAATAGGAAATACGGATATTGATAATCTTTCATGGCATACTTAATTTTCACAATAAAACTTTTATGATGAAAATCTCATGCTATGGCTTATGATTTACCTGTATCAGTATATGCACGAACAAGATCTGGAAGTTTAAGCTTGAGGATGGCAATGGACTGACTTCGTACTTCTTGGTTGGTTTCCTGAAGCAGGTACAAGCAGAGGGTGACCTCCTGAAGACGGGAGAGCTTCAAAGCCCTACACACGCCACTCACCCACTGTGGCTTGACCTGAAAGTATATAAATAAAAGTCCTATTTTCTTTAGCAACTATCTTTGGTTTTGATTTCAATAAAACAAAGGAATACTTAAATAATCTCTTTTACTCTTTTCCACATTTTCTAAAAGTTGAACTTACCCTATTTTTGCAAATAAAGCTGCACTTTACCTTGTTGGGATTTGGTGGGTTTGCTATGGCAAATGCAAGACTAGCAATAAAAGTTGAAGAAGGAAGAGTGGCCCCCAGATGCTGGAGAAGGAGGGCACTCGCCCCCCCGTTGGTAGATGACCAGGTGAGGGAGGCTACACCCACACTGCTCACAGCCTCCTTATCCTGAAACATCAATATTCACATCATCCAACTTTAATACACACCATCACTAAAACACAAATTTTAACAGTTGTCCTACACTGAGAGAGAGAGAGAGAGAGAGAGAGAGAGAGAGAGAGAGAGAGAGAGAGAGAGAGAGAGAGAGAGAGAGAGAGAGAGAGAGAGAGAGAGAGAGAGAGAGAGAGAGAGAGAGAGAGAGAAACTGTGGCTGACAGACAGACAACAGATGACAGACCAAGACAACAGAGACAGAAAAATAAACAAAAGAGAAAGACAAAGATGACAGGAATAGTCAGCATTACCTTTGCTAGATCAACATGCAGAATGGTCAGTGATTAGAAACAATTACAAAGAAGAACACTATTTCTTATGTAGAGGTGAAAACTACAATTGAAGGCAAAGGAATGAGCACAGGAATGAAACATGGAGTGGTTGGCCACTTCACGAAAAGAATAACAAAGTAAAATGGCCAAGAGAGTGAATATACAAATAGTATATGTCATTGGTGCAAGAGAGAAAATGAAGGATAAATTAAAGGAGTATGTAAGAGCATGGGATGAAAGAAACATGGTGAGAACATTCAAAGACAAGAATAAAAGGAAAATTCTGCTACAGGCATCCCTCTGGAGTTCTTGAAAGTATGCATCATATTAAGGTAGTATATATTATCAAATCAATATCATTCTATGGAATTTGGCAGGATATAAAAGTTACCTTGTTGTTATTGTTGTTGTTATTTGGTGAAGGCCGGTGGCTATCTCCTCCCTGAGACCCAGACCACTCCAGGTGACCAATCAACACCCGGTACAAATGTCGCTCTGCCTCTCCACCAAACTGACGTACCACCTATCAGGGAGAACACTGAAAGATTACTTGACCTGACAAATAATAGAACCAAACACTCAAAACATGGATAAGTTGTACAATATCAACATACAGTTAGCTCACACTCAACTCACAACTTCCTCAATATTTTCCTTTAACCCTCACTCCTTCGATATGCTGGTAATTTATCAGTTAGCCACTCAGTATTGTAATGGTAGTCAGCACATAAGAGGATTTATGACAGAAGGAAAATGTCAAGCACAGTGGAAAAGAATGCAATAGGTTACTGGCACTATGAGCAGTTTATGTAACAATGGTTATTGCCATTACTGATAATTAAAAACTATGCAGAGGCATTAAATATAAATCACTCATAATATAATCAAAACAATAATACCATTTAATGACCAATTACAAGTATGGCAAGTACTAAAGACCATTAGAAATTTTTCAATCAAGTAAAATATATAAACATCTGACACTGCCATATTGGAGATGGATTGTGCTTGGGGGAGAGAAAAAAAAATCCAATAAAGAAACAACTGCAAACTGGTATGACAACAAAGCTAATGTTGTATATTGATATTCTTAGTTATTTCTAAGTAATCCCACTCTTGATAACAAATAAGTATTTATATAAGTCTAAACTTATATGGAACACAGAAAACAATACTAAGTTGCCATAATAATCATTTTCTGTTGCATCAGTTCCTACGTCCACATGCATAACAAATGCAATACTTTAAACTTAAAATAATGATTTTCTTACAGCAATACAAAACTAAGTTACCATGATTTTCCAAGGCACAGGTTGTAGAGACCAGTTCCTGCACCCACATAACATGTGATGCAACCTCACAAAGACTGCTCATGTTAATTTAAGGCATGGTCAGTTCAATGTCCCTTTTCTCTTTCTGACTTGGGTAGGTATAATATTACTTAAAAGATTGCTATGTGCAGTACAAATGTGGAATATACTTATCATCATTATAACTACCACTACCCTCGTCAGGATTAAGTTTACTCCTGTCTGTCTGTTTGTGTGTCTTCCTCTTTATACAACACGTGATGCAAATTATCATCACAATCATCAATATTACTTTATCAATGTTACCACTACCACCTTCACAATAAATAAATATAGATCATGAAGGGCAAGGGAAGGAATATATTTTGTTTCCATGAAAGCAAGACTCTCTAACAAGCTTCCCCTTTAATGACCTTGTACGCACAATCCAAACATCAGCTTTATCTCTGTGATAATCATATAAAGCCAAAATGTACACACACACACACACACACACACAAATATGCATATATCATGTTCAAAGCAGCATGAGTAGTAGAACATGTGAAAGAAAACTTTTCAAGAGATCTTAAGCACATATTGAAAAAGACCAAATACCTAAATAACACTAAGAAATGTTGCTTCCTATGTACAGTAAAACCTCCAAAAGTCGGCATTCTATAAGTTGGAATTCCACACAGGTCAGAAGGCAACAAAATATTTAATAAAAAATAAAGGTCCCAAAAGGTGATTTCCCAAAATGTAAATCTGCACAATGCTGCCTTAATCAATTCAAACCAGACCAAGAATGGCACAATCTACACAGCAACAGCAACAATAAATGAACAGTATAGTTTATGAAATGATGCTACAAAGGGCTGTTGGTTCTGGTTGAAGGTTGCAAGGTTTAGCTATTGCAAAGGCACCTACCTGACATGGAGCTTTTTATGGTTTCATTTTGCAGTTTGACCTGCTCTTGTTTTTTTTTTCTCAAATATCACTTAATTTCCCTTGTACTTGTACCAAGCTGCTGTAGGGAAACAAACCCTGTTTTTGTTTACTTACAGCAGCTTGTATCTCTCTCTCTCTCTCTCTCTCTCTCTCTCTCTCTCTCTCTCTCTCTCTCTCTCTCTCTCTCTCTCTCTCTCTCTCTAAGTTGCATGACTCTCTCTCTCTCTAAGTTGCATGATTTCATAAAATCATTTTCACGGATAAAATTCATATAATAAAAATATTTTTATTCTTTGTGTTTACCACTACTTATGAGAATGCTTCTGGCCTATCATAGCAAGGGTTCACCAACACACATGTACGCACGTGCGCCCACAAGCACACGCATGCACACAAAGACTGCACTTTCTCTAGTACATTCTGGAGTATCTCTAATACATTCAGGAAAAATACTGCCATAACTATTCTGTAATCAGAGAGAGAGAGAGAGAGAGAGAGAGAGAGAGAGAGAGAGAGAGAGAGAGAGAGAGAGAGAGAGAGAGAGAGAGAGAGAGAGAGAGAGAGAGAGAGAAATTCTCTTGCTGAACACATGCCCAACCATGTGTGTGTGTGTGTGTGTGTGTGTGTGTGTGTGTGTGTGTGTGTGTGTGTGTGTGTGTGTGTGTGTGTGTGTGTGTGTGTGTGTGTGTGTGTGTGTGTGTGTACTGTTTCCAAGCAAATAAAACTGAGGCATTACTTGTTTACACAAAATTAATGAAGAGTTATTTTGGCACAGAATTTCCAACTTCTGGGAACAAAAATATACATATTCCTGCCTTACTTCACTGGATATGCTAGAAATCATAGAAGAGTAATAAAAAAAATCACTTCTAAAAAAATAATAATAATAAAAAATAAATAAAAAATACCTGCCGTTTTCCATAAGGGATAAAAATCTGGACACTACACACCACATTGGTCTATGTATAGAATACTCAAGAAGACAAGTTAAGCTGAATCAAAGTAAACATTGGATGGATGGTGTAACCACAGACTTTTCCCTGCATGTTACAACTTGGTCAATACAGGAAAGCACAGTTGTTGGCCCTCCATTCCTGCTATAGCACACACAGGACACCATGAATACTAGCCTTTTGCTCCTGCCAGGGTCCTAAGAACACAACTCCACAACTTAACACTGACACCAACAGCAAATAAATTCTAAACAATACAATAGCTACAATCAAACTGTTCAATACCTGAGGCAGCTTGCTCAAATAAGGAAGAGATGGACATCAGTTCATCTTGTGGTTTACTGTATTATACCTACTCACTACATAGATCCTCTTTTACTAGGAAACCCAAATGTCTTTATTAATTTGGTCAACTGATGTTTCCAGGGATTTTTGTGTAGATTAAATTACCTCTTACATACATCATTCTCTTTCTGGGTATGGATTCTTCTTCCCCTGATGGATCATCCAGCCATTATTTTCAATATTCTATTACTTAATTATTTCTTATCTCGTGTCAAATATGACAGACAGCTTGGTCACGACCATTTGGATTATTATGGTAAGACAACTGGTCGACAAGGCAACTCAATGACAGGATAACCAAGTGACGACAAACAGGGAACAACCAGGTTGAATGTCAGGAGTTAGGCTGCTGGGATTTAGTTGCCAAAAAAGTAGCCAGTTCACTGGTTGTGTTTGGAGTTCACATCATTATGAAATTCATTAAAAAAATATTTCCAACCCTACAACCATGGCCAACTTCATAGCCTCACACAGATCCAAAGATAAGACTGTATATAAAGCACTACATTCACCAGGGACAGAACATGAAAATTTATTGAAAATGTGATCAAAGGGGAAAATAGGAAATAGAAGACCATGTCAGTCAGCAATGAAGTGCAAGTAACCAAGGATATAACACATCACACAGAGCTAAAGTTTTAAGACAACTTTAAACACAAAACAGTCAACCAGCAAGTGAAATCATCTTATTCTGTTGCCCAGTTCTTCTGTCTCAAAGTTGACTACTGCCAAGCTGTCCTGTTGCCTATTTGGTTCTTGCTTAGGGGTCCCTTAACCCTTTTTCCAACTGGGTTCCTTGCAGCTCTCATATGTGACTCACTGGAATGGAAGTATGAAGACCATACAAGGCAGCTCACCTCAGTTACTACAGCCCCTTTCACACACCACTACCAATGGCCACCACTAGTTACCTCCCATAGTTTGCAATGGAGCCTTTCATATGAGGCCAACACAGTGGTGCAAGCAGGTAACCACCACCAACAGTGGTGCACAGTAACTTACTGCTTCCAGCTACCCAATCTTTTCACACTGGGATAAACAGTGGCTGCAACCAGTGGCATTGTGAGAAAGAGGCCTAAGGTAAACATAAGCTACACTTTTAAGTATACTACAGATGCTAATCTGTTCATCCACACCTGAAGCAAGCAAACTACATAAGCCTCCGTGAGTTAGGAAACTGAGCACTGATGGCTATGTACTGCCATACATTCAACAACCTGTGATTTTTTTATCATTACATAAGTTGGTGGTAAACTATTTTCTTTACACTGCTTTTGCAATTATGATATTTTACCACATTTCACAAATATGCAAAACCAATAACATTTACAAAACTGATGCTTACCATGAAAATCAAAGATTAGTAAATAAATATATATCAATGTATATTCAACCATTTCTTATTTCTGACAATAAAGATCTTCTCATGGTATGTCAGTCAGTCAATAAATGCATTAACTGGCTTACCACTCAAAAATATTCTTACATGCTTGAATTTTGCAATTACTATCTTTAACCATTCAAACAATATGATAGAATATTGTAACAGTAAAAACAAGATAAGACAAGGCACAATAACTGTGAAAGACTACAAGTGACCACAAGGCAGCAGCCTGTAAGCACTGTTTCCATATAGGATAATGCCATTTATTCAGTTCAGGACTTGAACAGATTAAATATGGCACCAGTCCAATGCAGTGCCCATCCCTAATGAATAACTGCCAACATTTTGCCTAGTACAAGCAACAGATAAAAATCTCCTACACTATACAAGCAACAGATAAAAATCTCCTACACTAATCATTGCCAGGAACATCTGGTGAAAGCACATCTATCAGTTCCTAATTACATGCATCAACTGACTCAGTCTCATCACAACAATAACAAAGGTCACAGGTGAAAAGCTACAGCTTGCAAGCACCTTTACTATATAGCCATTTCATCCTAGAACCTATAGAAGACAACCAGTTTCCTTATTAGTGCAGTTCAATCCAAAACTTTTCCATAATCTACATAGTGTTCTCTAGGTCTGATGCAGCAATGCTTCCAACAAGCATTCACATTCACTCTTTTACCTTGTCTTGTTATTCCATGATATTCAATTTCTTGTCACTGATCAATCCCTGATAAAATCTTTGTCTAGGTTCTACTTTTAGTCACAATTTACAGCAAATCTGTAGTCTTAAGTAATATTTCTATTTTCCTTGATCCCTTCCTGTTAGGGAGAGCAAACATCTATTGCCTTTCAATAACTGGATGGAGATTCACTCCCCTGGATTCCCACAAAGTTGCATTAACTGCTGTATATCAGTCTCTTTGCTAAGCAACAGTGACATTTCAAAACTAAATGTAACCAAATGTTATCTTACATGGGAGGGATATTTTTTTCATTCAACATGTTGGAATTGCCATGTACTACCAGGTGACGAGACCTATTTTTGTACAGTTTAAAAAACAAGGTCCTTTTATGATATTTAGATGCCCAGCACTGTTGTGACATAGCCTGACACACACGCCAACACATGTGGTGTAACTCAGAACTTGTACATACATAAAATTTGCATTAAAAACTGTATTTTCACTGTAAATTTTGTCATCTGTAATTCCTCTCTCCATTTGTGCCAGCCACCAATCTGATGGCCTAGCTGCAAGTAGGAGGCCCCTGTCTTCACCAATACGTTGATGGGAAGAGTCTTTTTTTTTTCTTCTGCACTACAGCTAAAACCATATCTACAAATTATGTACTAGCACAAGGCAACCAAGACAACATCAAAAAAGATTATGGAGAAGCCAAGACTCAGAAAACACTTTAGAATGCAGCATAGAAGGTTCCTCCCATACAAGTCAAGACGCCGTCTGCTGACTCACTGGTGGCTCACCACTTGTTTCACCACTCCCTACACCATCACACCAACTGCAGGACCAACTTGCCAGACAAGACATCTTTGCACTTCCAACAAAAGAAGTTTGCACCTGATACAAGAGACACTCTCTTAAGTGCCACTTTTTCAACTACAAACACTGCTTGAATTATGAGCCCAGTGCTGTCATGCAGGAACACTTTGACTGTGACAAGGTCTGATGTTGGCAACACCCTTACCTTTGATTATTTATTTACTTATTTTTTTCAAGGGAGACCAGATGCCTTGTCCTTCTCCAGCAATGAAAGCTACAACTAAAGGAAAATTTTTGTACTTATAAATTTTTAAATGTAAAAAGAAAACTGGAAAAATGAGGAAAAATTAATATAAAAGTTTTTTTCTTGATGCCAAAAAATAAATAAATAAATAAAAAGCAGATATATTAACAAAGTTCCTGTGTTTTCTTCAAAGCAATTAACTAGAAAATAAAATATGTGAAACAAAAAAGATCTTGTGTTTTCTTTGAGTCTCCTGTACACATTAATCCAAATTTCCTGAAATTCACAGAATATCATACATTTACACCAACAAACAACTCACTAAAATTTCAAAGCCATAGGATGTACCATATGCCTGGTAGGTACCCCCCCTCCCCTACCAGATTGGCCCCAATGATGCAGCTTTGTGCAAAGTATCTCCTTTACCTACATGTATTTTCAGGATCACACCTCAGGTAATTTTTGTAATGGCTAGATTGGATTACTTTATCATATAACCTAATATAACCTAACATCATTACCCTGAATATAGCTGATGCATCTCATCAAGTAATCAGTATTTTCATAAGTGTTGTGCTTAATGCTAGATACTATTGATTTTTGCATGATTCCTTTGTATAAAACATCCCCTTTCTTCAACTCTTCAGTTAAGTCTACACACCAATCATAAAACCACAACAATTTGTTATATATATACATATATATATATATATATATATATATATATATATATATATATATATATATATATATATATATATATATATATAAAACATTGCATCACAGCAGGAAATCATCCTCGCAAGCCATCCAATACACACCCTGACCCAAGAAAATTACACACGAAACAGGAAAACATAACCTGCACAATTTTATGCGGATAATCAATTATTGTAGAGAAATTTCTGACCACAATAATTACAGCATTATGTACATTATTATAGTCTTAAATTAGACTTAGACATGAATGAATACCAATGACTTCACTTAAAAAATCATACCTTGATGGAGCAAATAGAAAAATATTACCATAGGAAACTAATGCATTACAAAACTTATTTAAAGCAGACGAGCAAATCTCACCATTCTAAGGAGCTTTGCGGGACATGGATTTGTTTCATGGTGTCTCTGGCTTATTTCAACCTTTAGAATTATTTAGTTTAATTCATAGACACTTACTTAAACAGGAAAGTTGGGATGATTGGGAGGCTCTAAGAGTAATTTTCAATGTGATGGAGCTCCCCCAAACACCCTCCAGCTCAAGACCCCTGGGAATAATGTGCTGAAGCCCCCCCATGAAGGCCCCTGGAACACCCCAGTGGGAAACGGTATTATGGTAAGCTCCCTTACACCCCCACATGGATATTAACACAACACATTTGAGCTGGAGGACATGCACATCACAACCACAAAGACACCCATGAAACAAAGCCCGGGAGAGAGGGATAGAGGCGGTGAGAGGCAGAGGGCGGCGGCGGCGTCCAGCTGGGGAGTGAGGGAGAGTGAGGGCGACGGGCAGCTCTCACTTCATCACACACTCATTAAACACTTGCACACTACACCTTTCCCACCCAACACTTCCACGATCAACACACAAGGAACAGAGGGACACTTACTTCCTGAATCTCTTGTGCACTAGAGTTCAGGTTTTTCTTTGTCAAACTGGCGACCAGATTACCAATATGAGACAAAGCAGCAGTTAGCGAGTCTAGGTTCATAGTGCCATTAAAACGGCATCGAAAGCTTCAAATTGGCTTGAAGCTTTCGCGTACACCTTCTACAACCACCTAGTGAGTGTATCGGTAACTTCTCGGAGTCCAACATTAGGAAAAGTGGGGAAGAAGGTGGCCACACACTAGGTTATCTTTGCCTGGTCCTCCATGTTGGCTCACTCCTCCTACTCCTCCGGGCGAGAGGCGGCGCCACTGTCTGCCTCGCCAGAAACAAAATACTCCTCACTCTTCGATTCCTTCTCCCCGCGCCTCACCACGCCACATATACAATCCGATTTCTATTTATGATATGGTTTATAGAATCGAAATATAAATAGACGCGCCATTATGGAGATCTATTGAATTACAGACGCAAATACTACTACTATTCTTGCTGAAAATAGTTGAGTCATTAGCAATGCATGTAGTATATGGTAATGTAAATGTTAATCGTCATGAACGCATTTTCTACTAACCGGCATAACCCCTTTTGTTGTCTGAAAGTTTAATGTCATCCTTCATCAACACTGTCAGTCCCGTCTGATGGGGCTCATCGGGTGCCTGAACTAATCCCCAGAACACCCTACGAGGACTGGTTCTGCATCAAGGATCGCTGATATCCAGGATGGAGACCAGGCAGGGCTGAATGCGCAGACACAAAATTTTCCCGTTAAGTAACAAGGCATGTACCCTATGACCTGACGGTCAATTGACCGGGGAACTCAAATCCCACCTTCACCTTCGTAAGAGATGTATCACCTTCCCTATGTCGGCCACCAACCCAAATGAGAGCAGATTAATGAGATAAACCCCCTACAGGTTCCCATCTACTGACGAGAGAATGAACCAGGAATATGAATATCTCATTCACCTCTGGGAATGGACAAGGGCATCTCCAGTCTCCACGCAGCACAGGACTTGTGCATCAAACCCTCGCCTGCAGTGCTGGACCGGAAACACACACTTACCACCTGACAGGAACTGGACCGGAGGATTTAACCATTCTCCACGCACGACCTCGCTCCGTTCGCCACCACCCAGCGGAGACCGCTGTCTCCACCACACCACTCCACAAATACTGGAGGCGGCCGCACAATGAATTCCTATTAAATTTGTGGAATCGGCCTAATTATTAGGACACCACTAGGTGTCCAAGCAATGTGGAGGAGCGCACACTGCAGGTTAGATTCTAGCGCACACACACACACACACACACACACACACAGGTTATTAATACAGTTCTCGCACCTTTTTCTTTATATATAAAAATATATATATACTTAAATATAAATAGCATGTAGAGTATTTAGATTACCTCCTCAGATCATTCATTGCTGAGAAATCTGCGTAGCCGTCAGTTTTATAATCGAAATAGAGGAAGTCGAGGCGGTACTTATCGAAGAGCTGCATCAGTTGTTCCTCACTCAGTTGTTTTAGGTACTCAACTGCTGTGTTCTTATTTGTGTCGCCTCTGTTCTCCCAAGTTAATTTGAAGTTGTGAGGCAGTCTCCCGTTCTCTTGCATCATATCTATCAGAAAGTTAATCTCCTCTTCGAAATGCTCATATTTGATAATGTAGTCAAAGTGGAACTGACACACATGGCAGTGCATCACGACAGGGCGCCAGTGCTCGTCGTAATCCTCAGGGTCTGTGTGAATAAGGTAGTCAACGAACTCTGGGAAAGTGGGTTCTTTTCCTAATACTATATTCTGTGGTGAGTTTTCTTCCTCTTTTCTCCTGTCAGTCATTCTATTTATCCTGAACCTTTCCACGATGCGCCTGCCATAGGTCTTGTAAAAGTAGGCACCATCTTCTTGGGTGTAGGAATCCTCGAGCTTGTTTCGGTAAGCGGAGACGAGGCGATCGAATGGATGCCGAACGAAGAGGTACTTGAAGGAGGCTTGGATTGTCTCGTTCACTCGTTGTGGGATCTCTCTGATTGCAGATAAAAATGAGTTATTGTTATACCATACATATTATGCCATTGCACATCCTATGACATTCAAACCAAGTAAACCATCTATTCAAAACAAGTAGCTATTCAGAATACTAGAGGTTCTAGTAATTAGATCTACCAGTAAGAAAACAAAAAGATTAAAAAGATCTGGGAATGATAGAAACCAATTTGTGAGTTTAAACTCATCGTCACTGATGATTGCCATGTTCACAACCATCACCACCACCACTAACACCTTTGGGCATCCGGTTACGGCAAGGGATAGACGTTACATAATAGCAACGCACGTCATCGTCTGCTTTGAGAAGACTGTCCATCTCAACTTGTCTGTCTTGGTTTTGCCAAATTCATTAATCATCTTCCCTCGCTTGACTGATCGACCCTCTGAGAAAAAAGCATTATGACCATTGAAAATCTAATTTACAGTACAGTAGGGCTTGTGATGTTTATGCGTTAACAACTGAATAATTAATATGTAAAAGATCACTCAAACGAAGGAAAATAATTGTTGAATTTTATTATATAACTGGTGTATGGAAGGTTATCCTTCTATCTATCTGGCTAGCTTTCTATCTGTCTGTCTATCTATCTACCTATCTATCTGTCTGCCAGTCCGTCTGTCTGCCTACCTACCTGTCTGTCTGACTATATATCTATTTATTCATCTGATTTTAACTTTACCTGTACTTCAGTTCTAGTTCTTACGCACCTCCCCACTTTAGTGTGACTTCGATCGTTGTTGCAGCATCAAATTTTCAACCAGTCAGTATAACCACAGCTGTTGCAGCACTGTCGTAATGACTTCGCCGCACATGTGAATAATACCCCATATTATCTACACTAAGTCAGCGAACCATAAACCGTTTTGCGCCGTGACCCATTTTAATGATAGAAATTTCCAATCCCCGAACAGCACTCTCAAATGTATTTTTTTTTTAAGCATTTAATTTTATTTTCTCTTTACCTCGCTTTGTTTGCTATCTCGTGTTAAGTTTCGCATATACGTAATACATACTGTACCTCTTGGATTCATCTTTGCACTTCAGATTTCCTAAGAAAATATATTATATTTGCTTCTCCTTTTCCATTTATTTTGTTCTCATTAGAAGAAGCCATTAGCGGACACTTAAAATTATCTTAAATATTTTTAACAAGCTCAGGTGAAAGTTATGGAGATTTTCTAAGGTGCATGTACGATTCCAGTGTTAGTATAAGAAATATTCTGCATCACCAACTAAAAAATAAGCACGAGAACCTCCGTAATCATCTCTGTGGTCTCTGAAAACAGTCCTGATGAGAGAACAAAGCGTTTAAAAAAATACGGACCATTGTGTCGCTGGCATCTATAAGGTATTCATATTGACTGAAGTGATATTATCCTTTCCAGACGAGAACCTGGCTAGACCATACAAATAAAACGTCGCCACAAATAGCACTCAGTTAACGTCAGAGAGAGAGAGAGAGAGAGAGAGAGAGAGAGAGAGAGAGAGAGAGAGAGAGAGAGAGAGAGAGATTTCCACAGGAACCTGTTAAAAGTAGAGGAGATGCGACGCTGAGGTATTTCAGAATATGGTCCATAATCATCCTTACCTGTGGGCGGTTCTGAGGTAAACTTGAGGTGATATGCTACTTGACACCTTTCTCATGACACCCTCCGCCTCCATCAGTGCCAATGCCCACGACGATGACGCCACCTGTGAAGGAGAACCACTACTATGAAAACCATGAACTGCAGTACAAGTAAAAGTTGCATGTAAAGGATTGACAACAGTGTAATGCATGGAAAATAGCAGAGGAAAAGGTCAAATTAAAAGGAGGAATACAAGAATGGATGAATAGATCATTAAAAAAAAAAATGTGGATGAAAGGTGACTAGGCATATCGATGGAAGTGGAAAAAAATGTATGAGAGAGAGAGAGAGAGAGAGAGAGAGAGAGAGAGAGAGAGAGAGAGAGAGAGAGAGAGAGAGAGAGAGACCATACTGAGGATCATCACAGACATAAGAACATAGAAAAACCTGCAAAAGAAGAAGAAAAACAAGAAGAAGAAGAAGAAGAAAGCACAGCAAGACCCATCATACCTTTGGAACGAGACACCAGGTGAAGTTCTGGCGAGGGAAGTAGACCATGTGAAGAAGCGCTGCTTTCATGTGTAGATTGTAGTAGTGAGCAGCCAAGTTAGTGGTGACTGCGGCGGCGTCCCGAGCGTTGTGTTCCATCCTGGTCAAGGGCGGTGGGTGGGCAGCACATTCCGACCTCAATCTGGCGGCGCGCTCCTGAAGGTGCAGCTCCATTGCTCTTCTCCTTCCCTCTGCCTCCTGGTAGTGAATTAAGAACCATTATAGGAACGTTCTTCGGTTTCAGATTTTGTGTGTGTGAAGGAAAATAGCGAGTCGTTTTATAATTTTTAAGTAAGTGAAGGAAAATGGAGAGTAAAGGCTTAGAGTAAGCTAATACCGAACATTACACTAAATCAATACAAGACTAGCAGGCTTGGTAACCTAAACAACTTACGTATATGAAATAAAAGTCGGGTGTCAGAGAAGGAACACAGCGAACAATAAATTACTTAACAAATATTGAACATTATCACAGTTTAAACAAAAGAATAGCAGGTTAATAATCAAAATAAATAACAAATATGCAGCAAGATAATTTTTACGCACCGACACAACCCCATGTATGATGAGGAGGAAGTAATAAAGGTACAAGAAGTAGGTTATACAAGCTATGAGAAACCATAAAATCCTGTACTCTTTCATGGCAGATGACAAATACAAAGAACACGCCATCGCTCTTCACCTCACCTGCAGGAAGTCATAACGGCGGTGTGTCAGCAGAAGGCAATACAGCAAGGCGCAAATGAAGACAGTCTTCCACGCTCTTATGCCCCGAGGAGGCGTGGTAGTCAGGTAACCCCGTCGGCGCCACCTGCAGGAGTGTTTTCATTACTATGATAGTGTTGCCAGCTGTCGTTTCAAATCAACCTGTATTATATTCAAAGAGGTGAACGTTTATATTCTTAAGTTGATCATAATGCTAAGCACCATAATTCATTTGTTAATTTTCCTTATATTCCATTGTAAGATTTTGATAAGTAATTTGGTATCTGAATGGTTCTATTTGTATGCTAGTCTAAGGTCTTCTTAAAAAAAAGTGTATCCGAGATAACACTTGTGTTAAGTCTCAATATACGAATGAAAATGCATACGAGGGAGTCCCATTTCCCTCGTTCCGTCAATTTAAGGTGCCTCTTACGAAACAGGAAATACTTGTGTCACTATTTTTCCAACTTGGACGCATCACCAGACCGTGTCTTTTTATCACAGGCACATAATATATAAAAGTTCAAAGCCCCAGGAGATAAGATCCACTTCGAGTAGCATTCTTGTCAGAGGAAAACTATGCAACATTGGAAAGAAAAATTACATACTGACTGTAATGATACACACGCACATCTTATGACGCACTATAACATCACGTCTGCCGGGATGCTGCACCACTCACCTGGTCCTGCACATTTCCCACGTCGAAGAGAAGACATCGCGGAGCCGATCCACTGCGCCCATCACAGCCCAAGTGACCTACTGGTGCTGGGAAGACGACTGCTGTCTGACCCGGCACCTCGAAGCTTTAGGAGTTTCCAGCCTGAGTAATAATTCGCTCCCACCAGTATACCCTGGCTGGTGATGAACACTTCCAGTCTTTACGCACAAACCATACATGCAAATCACGTCTGGATGATATAATAGATGTTTCCTTACTTGAAAGTGAGTTGCACAAGGAAAAGCTATTAATGTACATACTTCACTGGAAAGTAATGAGTTTGAGTCTCCAGTAGGTTAATAGAAACACAGTGAAGGAGTAATGCAATGCATACGGCTTCGGTTAATGATAATATGGGCATAGGCAATGCTACATATGATCCAGCGATGAATAAAGGAGACTTCTTACGGAAAACTTGGCAACTTTGCAAACCTAACGGGACACAACCAGCTCTCTCAGCACACCCCAGTGTTCCTTCAGAATGTAGGATATCATTGTTAATGTTCATGTAGTTGTTACTTATGCATCATATCGATATCATGATTAGATGTGTCACTGGCTAGTGCTTTTTTTCTTTTGTTTTTGTTTCATGTATATAAGAATTCATACTTCCTTCTAGTTCTTTTCAGACTTGCTGCAAGGACGTGACAGGAATCTAGACACGTTTTCACATTTATCTATGATTTTTTTCTTTTACAGTATTTTATTGACACGTGATAGAAATCTAGTAATTTGAGCAGACAAATTGATAGTTTTAATTATCATTAAGTAGATTAACCTGTTTATTTGCGGCGATCTTGTTTAGTTTGACATAAAGAAGTTCGTTCCAGTAGACTACGCCCGGCAGCGGGATATGATCTCTGGAGGCGTACGGTGGGAGAGTTCAATGACCCCGCCCGATTTCCATCAGCTCAGCGGGAGGAAGAGTATATACCGCATATAAATTAAGGAAATAATACTGTATTTGCTCCAATCTGCATTCTCAATATTTTATAATACCTTATCTCTTTTAGTACCTTCGTTTTCATTAAAAAATTTCAGTCACCAAAGATGACACTAACATAGTAATGATACATTTTTTTACTGTTAGATTTCACCATTATACGCTCAAAGAAATTAATCATTCAACGCATAATTGTTTTTTTACAGAATGAGCAAGATTTTTCTCGTAATAACAGATCCGTCTGACAATAATAGAGGCTGGCGAACAGGTTACCGTTATGAGGAGACCAGGTAGGTCAAGGGAAGGCGAGGGCCGCGAGGCACTGATATTCAGTATGCCTGGTGCAGACCACGTATGCGAGTCTCTGCCTCCGAACTCCTCCATCTTTTAGTGTGTGGATACAAAAGAAAGTCTAAGAATTATTGACAACATGGAAATAACAAATTTTAAATGTTGATACATTTATCTACACCGAAATGTAGAGTGTGTGATACACATGCAGTCTCCACCAGTGTAACATGTATTCCTTCAATACATTTAGGTACTTAAAGAGATGTGCATGTCAAGCGTAAAGTGATGAATAAGTGATATATCTAGAAAAGAAAAAAAAATACATATACATATATAATACATTGCTTTCGGGTTGCGAGGTGAAAGACCAGTGTCGGCCAGATTGTGACTCCAGCATTTCCTGGACACAAGTTCTTCCCATGGAAAGATGGTGCTCCCTGGAATTCTCCGACGGGTGAACAAAACCCTTCCTGTTTTAATTCAAACCATCGCCATCATCTGCTTCATTCACTACATTGCAAAGGTCAGTCTGCCAAATTCGTGCTCATATGTTATATATATATATATATATATATATATATATATATATATATATATATATATATATAGAGAGAGAGAGAGAGAGAGAGAGAGAGAGAGAGAGAGAGAGAGAGAGAGAGAGAGAGAGAGAGAGAGAGAGAGAGAGAGAGAGAGGTGTAAGGTACTCAGTTGAAAAGAACTACAAAAGATCTCAAGAGAATACTAATAACAACCGACCTTTACATAGGTTGTAACTAGATGACATTGCTCTGCACTAGATTATTATATAGAATGCTAGCTATAATATCAAAAAGGAGAGTATGGTCTACGCTACTGTTTGCGAAGGTGGTTATAAATAAACGTTTATTGGTGCATGTTGCAGAGGGAAGCACAGTGTGTATTAAGTAACGAGTGCTGTCAGCAAACTTATGAGGCTTATTTGATCGGCAGGGTGTTCTTGTCAAAGTTCACACGAAGACGTCACATCAGGACTACCACTTCCGAACCAAAGCAGGCTCCCCCCACGCGCACGCCGGGCGAGGGACGAAGCTTACTGTAGGAGCACGCCCTAGCAGTTCCGGCCCACGCCATGCGGCCGTCAGCTCCTCCACCACTTCTACTACAACTGCCACAACCTCAACCACCACGCATATGCCCGTCTTTCCCGATGAAGTCATAGAACGAGAGCAGCAGCGGAGACTGGACACGTTACACAAAGCCTGCACCAGGTCGGAAGGTGTCACATACACACACAGTTGACGTACTAGATTGTGCTATCGTCAAATAATCCATTTACAAATTCCATGATGCTTATAGTAGTAACAGTGACGATGAATATGCATGGATCAAAGCTGTCCAATGCTCCAGGAACATGGTAATGTCAAAAATGATTTAAAAAATTTTTTTTTCTCATTTTCAGGATGAATATGGGATTATGGGAAAATGGAGAGGAGAGTAACTTTACAAAAGAAGAGAGTGTGGCCATAGCCGCTGTGCCCAAGATCCCATTGTACCAGGCACTGCTTGTATCTGAAAAGAAAAACCTCGCAGTGTGTCCAGTAGTAAGAGCAGGGACGCAGTGGGTGTCACGGCGCCTTCTGCAGCTAACAGGGAAATTCACCAAAACTCAGCTTTATCGGCTACACGAGCCTCCTTCTGCCGTTGTTCGGCATCACTATGCTTACCTTAGTTCTTGGGAAAAATACCCCGTGGTCCTGGCTCAATGTGTTACAATACTGATGGGGCGCCACCCACTGGATCGTCTCTTGGCATCCTACCGCCATGTGCTGGAAGACCCAGACAAGAATCACCACGGATATCTCCACTACGGGAAGCGTATTGTGCGCTCCTACAGGAAAGCACCAACACCCTCAAAGGGACCAACTTTTGAGGAGTTCGTGAGATTTCTTCTGGAGCATGACTCTCATCATCTGGATGAAGCGTGGCAACCCACCATTCGTCGCTGCACGCCTTGCCACATCCCCTATAACGTGGTAGTGCACTATGAAACTCTCTGGCATGATATGCAATGGGCGTGGAAGAAAGCGGGTCTTGAATCACTCAACACTACTGACTATTTTGTTCAGACCATCACTCCACAGATTCGAAGAGAGTATTTCTCTCAACTAACTCTTGCACAAATTATTTCATTGTATAAGAAATTCAAATTAGACTTTGAAATATATGGTTACTCCTTAGAGGAGCACATAGCCTATGCCCAGCCTGGAGATGAGGCCATAGATCCTGTCGTTATGAATAATTTACCTCGCAATAACCCAGACCTTCTTCAGAAGTATATGAAAGAAGAGGAGGAAAAAATGATGAAGAAGAATAATGATGGAGATGAGCTACAACTGCCTTTGGAGTCCAATTCTGATTTAGGGTTCTCCCTCACAGGAAAAAGGGGGCCTGCAGAGATAGCTGATAACTTTATTCCATATAGAGATGACAAGCAACCTCCTCAGGTCTTCAAAAATTTCTAGGTCTCTGTTGACTGGTCATTGACACCATATCTTGAAATGTTTAGAGCTATGTATAACCCAAAACACTGTTACACAGGAGGGATTAGGGTTATGTTTATATACTACTAAAACGTGAGGTTGGGCGATTAACGCTGATGAGAGGGTCGGGTGGGGCTGTCCTCCCTCTTAGCTCCCTCTAGAAAGATTTGTATCTATTCCTTCCAATAAAAGAGAGATGACACAGTCTATAATGATTGTTGAAAGGATTTATTGCACTGTATTTATGTGAATTTCCTTGTCTGCCCATGTTGCAGCGAGTCTCTGATATATACTGATGATAGCAGCTTAACGCCTGTATGTAAGGAAATTCTGGTTGACAGGCAGAATCAAAAGGTCAATTGATCGAAAGAAAATTAATGACCTCAGTTGAACTGAGGAGAAACTAAGGACAATTGAAATTGGAATCAGAAGATGAGCAAATGCAAATTAATGATTCAGGGCATTATATCACAAATTAACTCTGCATTTACAAGGGAATGTTTAGGACATGACAACATAATGTGATATCACTGTCTAAGAAAGCTGGGTGTTGAAAGCTGTTAGCTGAAAGATGAGATGTGACAGGAGTTTGCTGTAGCTATGAATTGAGGGCTTCCTGAATGAGCAGAAGCATTGTTTGTAAACTGAGTGATTTTTTAGTGATTAAACATACTCTTAGACTGGAAAAACATGAGAGAAATGTTGCAAATGTAACTGACCTGTCCCTATACCATAGGTATTCTCAGCAGGTATAACCGCTTTCATAAACTTTGTGCTGATCCCACTTTACTGTTGGGATTTTTTTTTTTTTTTACATCATATTGCACTCTTGTTTTATATTGTTGTCATGTATAAATCAATGGATGAAATTGTCTATTATGTTCTTTACTTAAAAAGAATAACAAATAAAAAATAAGTAGATGAATATATCCAGTAACTCAATTTCCTTTTTATTTATAATTTTCCAAAGAATAATGCATATTTTTAATATTTGAATTATTATTATTATTTTTTATTATTATTATTACTATTACTATCATTATTATTATTATTGTTATTATTATTATTATTATTATTATTATTATTATTATTATTATTATTATTATTAATATCATTATACAAAAATTCATTTGTGTTATACTGTGCTGCTTTTGGATCAGATTATTTTTGCCTTAATTTTAGTCTTAGTTTAATATTTTGTATTTTATTCTTTACTTATAAATCTGATATTACATGTACTGTGGTTTCATGTAATACTTTCTTAATCAACCTTGTATCATGCACCATTTTTTCCAGACAATGCTGCACCTTGCTCCAAGTTGAAATGGGGCAGAGATGGTCACATTATTATGCCAATGAATCACATGGTTTTATCAATACACCCTTTGTCTTTCTTTGTGTTATTCATGATGCTCACAGGTGATGTGTCATTGCTATTCATGATGCAATAAGTTTTGAAGGGATATACTCGTAACAGGGTCTACTCTTTTAAGTTCCCTCTACACTCCAGTCTATATATGTGTGTGAAACCTTTATCCTGATTCCAGAGGTTTTAAGACACTTATCCAAAGGTTGTATGATACCTAAATGATGAGATATTTATTTATGTATTTATTTATTTATTATTATTATTATTATTATTATCATTATTATTATTATTATTATTTTACTATTTTTTATATTTTTTGTTGCTTCCATTAATACATTGAAGTCCTGCCCTAGACATCCATTGACTTAACTTTACTGTAATTAAGTAATTTGAATGTTTAAATGTAATTTGCCATCATGAATTAATGGTTTCCACCTTCATAATTTCCATGATTTTATGATGAAATGCCTTGTTTGATAAATAACCTTGTAATATACATTACAACTGTATGAACAAAAACAGCTTCAAAGGCAGCTCATGGAGATACATATATTTTCATACATTTATTATTTGTGCATTAAAGTACAGTTATGTTTCTTGTCTAAGCTAATAGCTTTTGGTCAGTATGTACAACCCAGAACAAAATTATGTTGTATTAGCTGACAAAATTGCTTCTCATTCCTAGGAGAGACAAGTGGTGGAGAAACAAAGGAATAATAAATGCCATCTCCACTCATGACTAGCACTAGAGCCACAATATCAGATGTATATTACAGGTTTTAAGCCTGCCAAGTGGAGGGCTGTAAATAAAACTTGAAATCAAACATAAAAGAAGCAATGCTATATTGCACTACTGTCTCCCAGAGAGCTCATTAGCTAGGCATCAGCTCCACTTGGCATTGAGTCATTATACATTTGCAAAATAATAATAACTGAGAAAATTAGTCTTACTATATACTAAGCAAGCTGAGGCAGAACCAGGAATGCTTCAAATATAGGCAGAGTCAACACCCATGTGACATACTGACCACAGGTGCTGTAAGGAACAGGCCCTAAATTGTCATGACATAAAGAGAAAGAAAACTGTGAAAAAGGGTGAAGAAAAGTTACATTCAAGGTCCTTGTTCCTTGACAGCAAGTAAAGTTCCATAATCATTGTATGTATATTCACTTAACACTTTATAAGATTACATTTTAAAAAAGTTTTTTGTAACAATTCATAATGTTTCTACTACTCTTTCATTAAAACATATTTTTCCTGTCTAAAGGACTCTAAGGAGTGTGACAAGATGTAATATTAGTAAATTAGTTTGGAACAGGCTGAAAGTAGTTCAAGATGAAATATAGTACTACATAATATGTTTGCCTCGCCATCACTTTATGTAGTATGTCTTCCCACACAAGTTATCCTAAATTATGTTAATAAGCATGACAGCATGCTAGTCAAGTTCTCATGTCAAGGAATTTGGTATATTTCTGTAAACTAAACAAGGGATACTAATAACACTACAGATGAAGGGAATTCTTATGTACTAATTTGTCTAGGAAAATTCAAGCTCTTTGAAGTACATAGCATGATACTTAACTATACACCTTTAACACAGACCTCTAAAAACATGTTACATGTATCTTATCATAGAGTATTTATCTGTATGCATATGAGTATATTTGCATGCTTCATTTAATTTATAAGATATATATGTAGTATGTATATATATATATATATATATATATATATATATATATATATATATATATATATATATATATATATATATATATATATATATACTTCTAATAATGCACTGGCTTAATTTAGGACAACAATGAAGTGGACAGGAAGGTGACATAGGCTAAGCCGAGCAAACCCTTATGTAAACACCATAATACTTCACTCACTGCACCCATACAGTGACAGGAGACACAACAAACATATGAACTATACACGTAACCCAAATCTAGTGTCTCTCATAAAACTACAACCAAGACAATTTTTGAAGACACTTCACTGGTTTGCCGCCAGCAGTAAGCATCACAGGTTGGCACATAGTATCTAGCTCTTAATACTTGTAATCACTGAACAGAGGAAACTCTATATCCTTATCTGGAGGAATAAGATGTAGATACTTGATGGTATGCACATTCTCAAACTAATTATAACAAGCTCTATTACAACTTGTGTATAAAATCAATCTGAGCACACACACACATACATACATACATACATACACACACACACACACACACACACACACACTAGCAAAAATATAAATAAACCAATAAGATAATTATGAGAGGAAAAATCTTGTTGGATGTACTTTTGTTGTAGCTCTGACATAAGTAAGTTATTATTAATTATAAATGGAGTTATTCTGTATTAAAAATTGCAAATAATGTCAGAAACTGAAGATATACTCTATTAAATTATTAAGTTCGTTTGACACATTTCTAATCACAGTATTAGATTATGTCAAATACTTCCTCTTTCAGTTCTATAAAATCATTAGTGGGTTCAGATTTTTCTAAGAAAAAAATTAAGGCTATGTAATTTACATCAAAACTTACCAAAGTGTATATCCCAAATTTTCTGATATACCTTTTCACAAAATCTAAACATGAAGGAATACTGGAATACTGGTTTATATATATATATATATATATATATATATATATATATATATATATATATATATATATATATATATATATATATATATATATATATATATATATATATATATAATTATTCTGGAATCTCTAATATTTGTTCTATTGTCCTCAATTACTGTACTGCTGAGTTCTTTAGCTTTGTAAAATTTTAGTACCTACAGTTGCAGAAGATATTCAGTGATTCGATAAAATGATGCATTCATTTCACATTATGAAACAGATTTCTTACTTTATATTTTGATATTCTGCTTGTCTTACAGCATCACAATTTATGTATTCCACATGAATATTTCCATAACCTTACATTATGTAATTTTGAGAGAGAGAGAGAGAGAGAGAGAGAGAGAGAGAGAGAGAGAGAGAGAGAGAGAGAGAGAGAGAGAGAGAGAGAGAGAGAGAGAGAGAGAGAGAGAGAGAGAGAGAGAGAGAGAAAGTTACTGTACGGTGTTCTTCACTTTGATAAGTGACTTTTTTAATGAATATGTAATCCTTCAGTTACAATTTATTATCTATTGTGCTAGTTGAACATCTGTTGCAGTAAATTATGATGATTTTGAGGTTGTATTTAGTATTTCTAAATGCATCTGTTTGTAACAGTTACTTATACAAGATAGTAAGTAAAAGGAAAGGCCTGGCTTACAGCCACAACATAATCATTACAAGTACTTCAATTTTTATTCAATTTCAACAATGTAAAATGCCACTGAAGATTTCAACATAATATTAATTATGTATGCTATACTATTAAAAAAATCTCTTTCCATTAATATATTCTGAATAATACTGTCAGTCTCTGTCTGTTATCTCATTATAATTGCTAACAGTTAAGAGAATGCTTGGCTGACAGGAAGTCCTTCTGAGAGTAATACACAATATTGAACAGCAACACAAACAGCAGCACAGACTAAAGTGCAAACCAGTGGTTTACTGTAATAGTGAGATGTTACAAACACCCATGACTGCTTGTATGGAAATGAACATAGTATACTGTATAATCAAATCTCATATGCATAAGAAATAATGAGCATTATACTTAATGCCAACATGAAAAGCTAACACAGCAACATGTGAAAGAAAGGAAATATTTGTACACTAAGGAAAATATCACAACCATTAAATAAATTAATGAATGCATCTCTTAGATGCTCACACTCCAATTATAAAGGTATGAATTTTCTGCAAAAGTTTAGTAAATTTGTTACATCATTTACCATGGCCTGCTCACTGGAAGCTGAACCAAGCACAATGTAGGAGCTTATTTGAAGTTGTAAGCCAAGTGCTGATAAGCTGCTGTCAAATTCACAAACCTGTGATTTTCATTTATTGTTTTTACTGCATTTTTTACATTTATGTGACATTAGAACAATTGATCATATTTCACAAATACTAAATAGCAATAACATTCATAACATTCAAGCCTGTCAAAAGAAATAGAGGATTAATTAATAAAATATATGAGTGAAAGCACCACTGACATTGCCATGTGAGTACATGAATTAGCAATACTACCACATGTCCACTATACAGGTATGCATTACCTCCTCAAATGTCATTTTCAGAATGAGTTGTAAGGAACAAAGATTCTGTTACTTTTTATCATAAAATCAAGAATTATTTGAACTTGAATACTTTACACAAGTATACAAACAGAAAATGAAAATATTTTTTGTCTTATAACAAACATTCAAATATGAATACAAATGAACCCAATTACTGACACCAAATATAAATACTCCATCTGTTAATGACATGGTAGATCTAACATGTTGGTACTGCATAACTCTCACATACCTGACAGAAATGTTGCTAATACATTTACTGATATATAGTTCTTTCTTATCAATTCTTCATTTTCGTTACTATAGGCTTGAATGTAGTGATTATTAGCTTTTTTAGTACTGATGAAATGTGATAAAACATTCTAATTCTGAAGTCAATGAAACCATGAGAAAAAAAAAAAAACATAGTAGAAACAATAAAAATCAGTTGTTAATACATGGCAGAAGCCAATCAATCCTTAACTTACAAACTGGCATGCAGCTTGTTCAATTCAGTTTTCAGTGAACAAACCACTGGATCATATCTGTTGAGACAAACTGAATACATACTTTACTACAAAGGTGGTTATTTACTGATTGCAAAGGGCCAGAATTCTTGTGCTATTAAACCTTAAAGATAAAATGTTGAAAGTTTTAACATTAATTATGCCCTGGTTATAATTAGTAATGTTATTTCAGTATATGTATGGAAAAAATGCATGAATAACTGGCAAATCATGTAAAAATATTATAGTACATAACTAGTTGTTTGCTTCTACTATATACCTCTTATTAGCTCAGATTTATCATGTACAATATCTTTCTCAAAGGAGAGTTTTACAGTCAAACACTGAAACACACAAAACATGTATAATTTTTTTTTGTTTTTCATGAGGTTAATATATACACTTTAGTAAGGAAGAGTAGGGATGATAACTCAAATAAATATATAGAATCAAACTAAATTACACAACACTTCCATTCTCTGTCTCTTGCTCCCAAACACTGTCAATTTCATTCAACTGAACTCATCAGAACTGAACACATTCCTCAAAAGACAGACACATTAAAAATATAAGTTAATTATGCAAAGTTCTAACCATTTCCTGAAGACATAACTCCTGAGTGAAGAAAAATCTGGTCTATAGAGTTAGCATGAACCAAATCTTCTGTTTTACAGGAACAATGGCAAAAGTACCTGCATTGTTAGAAGCAAAAAAATATCATGTATATGATTTCTGAAAATCCTATGTGGTATGACTAATGACACTCCAACAACTGTTCTAATACAACTCATCTCATACAAATTATCACCCAAATTACTTCTCAAACTATAGCATACATATAGAGAAAACAAACTATATAAATGTACATCAAAAATACACAAACACAACACAATCATAATACAATTTGCTTCACATCACAACTTCCCTAGAAATACATTCACAAGGAATTGGAAAAATGAGAATCCAAGGAAACCCATAAAACAGGAATGAATTACAGAAGATAACAGCAACCCTCAAAATTCCTTTGATGCATAGGTAAATACTAATAAGGTTATAAGGATTGCTTGCAAAGCAGCCAAACTCATCCATCAACTAGTTTCTCAGATTAGGAAAAATATAGTATTTCCTCTCCAATATCTCTACTGTGTAATTCCTATCTCTATACAGAAAACTCAATAGAAAATTCATGTGTATGATGTTATGAACAACAAAATGTTATAAGAATTCTTAGATAAACTGTGCAAGTTTTATGAGAGAGAGAGAGAGAGAGAGAGAGAGAGAGAGAGAGAGAGAGAGAGAGAGAGAGAGAGAGAGAGAGAGAGAGAGAGAGAGAGAGAGAGAGAGAGAGAGAGAGAGAGAGAGAGAGAGAAAGGGGAGCACAAAATGGGAGCCAACAGTCATTTATACTAATAACCCAAACTTATGCATGTGAATGATCAATAGTTTATGATTGCTCCCAAGTTCCTGTACTGATTGAAGTTTATTTTTTCCCTTACTACATAATTATATTAATACCTGGGGAAATGCTAAACCTACCACATGTAATAAAATATGTATACTACATAAATGTCAATGTCACACATACCATGTCAACAAAAAATATTCAAATTAAATTGCCTTACATTTATCATGGAGTTTAAATAAAGCATTTCCAAACTTTGAGTCAAGAAAATCAAAAGATATAATAACATGGAAAATATATGAAATATAATTAAATAACTGATCGATTCATGAGTATAATGGTTGCAGCATAATACTTCACTAGGCCGCTTTCAATTTCTTATTTACACTATAATAAGCTAAAACATCTTATACATGAATATTCCGTGAATGTACACTTTTGTTCTTGTTAGTAAAAACTGCAAAGGACAATGCAAATATGATAAGACTGCTAAACACTTTCTATATAATTGATGAATGAAACAATGACTGCTAAACATCCTCTGCTTCTTTTGGCATTCAGCATGAGCTCCTATCCATATTTCATAAAATGAAATTACCACAAACTTTTCAACAGCCACATGTGAAAATTGCAGAACTTTGGTGTAACAATGTTACTTTGTAAGTACTCCAATGTTTATTGTGCTACTTTGCCATTAAATCACTTGGCAAATTATATACTGTACAAGTCTACAGACTAGAAAAAGTAAAATTTATCCAAACTGTAATATAATTCCAAGGAGTGTGGGAAAATGCATATCACTGGCAGGATCATGAAATTCAAACCCAACAGTCAGGCAACACACCAATGATGAAAGTTATACTTAAAATACAAGGCTGCTGTACAGTATAGTGCGGATCAGTATATTCTTATATAGAATGTTAACCCCATGTCTGGGATATTTGGGACCTTAGGATTGCTAATCAACATTTTTTTTCTGTGATTCAGCACATAAAAAAAAAAAAAAGAAAAAGAAAAAGAAAAAGAAAAAAATGCATAAAACTTACACTACCTAATTAACTCAATTAAAGCTCTGGCTAAAGATGAAGGAATGTTTAATCTCTAATAGTTCATCATACTGTGTACTGGATAACATCTCTTCATTCATATTTGAAGAACAATAGAATGTACACACTCCCTCATAACCTCTCCCCAAGCCTGTCATAGAAGACTTCTATCTTGCCAGGGGAATCCTCTCTTAAGGGCATCTTGGTGTCCTGCCTGACCTCCTGCTATCAAGTACACTACTTCTAGTTAAAATATTCATGTCCATATTTATGTGGATTTTTAATGCCTACAGTAGCCTGTGAATACTGTGTAAGACATATGTACTGTGTGATCATTAATCATGTGATTATATTGCACAAATGGACATGTTGAAATATTACTTTGTTTTATTCCTACTTTGTTCTTGGGCTATAAAATACTGGTACTTTCATAATCTGCCTGTAATGAACCATACCTATATTAAGGAGCATTTTCTTATTTTATTTAGTCATGGATGAATTATAAAGTAATATTATGCAGACATTAAATTCACCAGCAGCAAAATAATCAAAAGTGTATTTTAAATTTATTACACAGCAAAGCATCAATTCATTTATACCATGAGCATATCTAATCAGACTTGAAATAACTAATTCAATATTAGTACCTCACACCCGCAGCCCTGGGGATCAGTCAGGAACCACTGATAAAAAAAAAAAAAAAAAAAAAAAAAAATAATAATAATAATAATAAATAAAAAGTAAAAATAAAAATAAAAATAAGTGAGGGAATACAGTTAACTGCATTTTATTTTAATGGCCACTAAAATACAACTGACCTTAGATTTCCTATGAAGATATAAACTATTGGAAAAGCCTCTGATGGCCATTTTCACTTTTCTATGGAGTCCCCATTGTTCTTGACCATGAAGATATATTTTCAAAGTGAATTCCACAACTGTAGGAATCCTTTGCCTGACTTACTCTTTACATGCCACAAAGTTTTTATTATATCCTGTCTCCCACCACTCATTGAAGATCTACTATCTCTTGCCATTCTTGTTTATCTTATCTGTCTCCCTCATTTCTTGCCTACCTCTTCCTATTTCACATTTCAACTATTTTCCAAGCAATCTCTTTGCCACCGTCTAATAATTTGTCTTCTCCATTTGGTCAAATCATCTCAAGGTATTCTTCCTTTTTTCTCTGATGTTCATATCGAACTGCTCATGCAATCCAAATTTATTATTTCATTCCTCCATGTACATACGTTTTACATAAAGAGGTTCTTGGTATTTCTTTCTTGGTAAATAGATATTTCTTTATCTACTAAGATTTTTTTTCAAAATTAAATTTATTGTGAAATAAGTAAGAAAGTTTGAATAAGGAATAAGATTGCATTGCAGAGTATTTTTAGTTTTGAGCTTCAACAATAATAATACACTGAAATTTTTCAAAAATTCCATAAAAATCTTTGTTTTCAATACATTTGCTAGGTTTCTTTTTTCCTTTATGTGTAGCCACATTTCATGAGTGGACTAAGCTTTATAGAAAAATGAAGTTGAAAAACAAACTGAACTTCATATAGCCCATACTTCTGTGAGAATACTCATTGGTGAAATCAAGCCTTGAATCATTGCAGCAGCAAGTTATGTACATCTCTGGTCAGTTATAAAGCCATAAATAAAAGTGTGACTCACAATAACTGATGTTAGGTGATGTGGTTTTGAGATTAAAAAATATTTATCTTTTTTTTCATTTTTTTTTTTTTTGTGATGGCTCTTTTCAATAATGGTGGCTTAAACAAGCCATTGTGTTGAGTGATAATCAAACAGAAATATATCTGTGATGGGTTTCCCTGTCCCCAAGCTGCATCAAGACAATCTGCAGGCCAATTCAACATTCTGAATAATGTCAACATTCTTCCATTCAGGTAAAAGAGAATGGTAAACTGATAAATCATTACACACATGGCAGTGTGCTGTCAACGATGCTTCAGTTACTTCATGATGTGATGCAATGCTTATTGTTAAATATATATATATATACTTTTTTATTTTGATATCATGAATTTATAATTCACCCAGCAGGTTTTAACTATAATGTATATACACACAAATGATGATAACTGTTATGAATACACAACTGATGATAGTTAATAAAGAGAAAGATGGATATACAAGTAGATATTTTGTCAAACAGATAAACAGACAGAATGATCAATAAATATCACACACACACACACACACACACACACACACACACACACACACACACACACACACACACACACACACACATCTACAAATACAGTGTACATACAACTTCTTATGTACTAGTAAACACCATGGAAATTCAGGACTGCATAGTAATATTCTTGAGTATTTCTATATAACAGAAACAAACAAAATAAATGAAGTAGGGTAGTCACAGGTCAAAGCAGGTGACAAGTATTTGTTTTCATAATAATTAAAGTAATGACACAACATCACTTGCCCAGTGTCTGCTCAATTTCTTGGTTCTGTAGTGCTCCTGCTGTTTTAATATAGCAGAAAGGTAAGCACTATACTTTGAAACCAAGCATGGCACCAACCCTCTATCTTTGGTCCATCTGCCAGCTCTTTTACATCTTAACTGCTAAAGTAAACAGATATTACTTTTATACAGCCTATCACTTTAAGCACACCAATTTATAAGCTACATCATGTTTTCAGTGGTACCTCACTTACATGGAGTCACATGAAACTGGGTTTTTGCAGGGATATACTTAAGTATATCAATTATAGGAGTGTCTAAGCATCTTTTAAGAACATCTTCATTTATGACAATAACATCCTAAAAACCCATGGTAACATTCACCTTATAAAAGTAATAAATAAGAACTGAACTCATTAGTCCAATTTGACATAATGTTCACAGGATTTATTTCAAGCACAGCCACCACACTGAGGTCTGCCAGTTATGTGTACTTAATATGGGGAGGCAGAGAGGAGACACACATAAAGGGGGACATTAAGGGTTTAATCTAATAAATTCTCCCAGGCTTACCTCTGTTTCTTCACTTCCTCTGACAAAGGCCTAGGATGATGCACCTGTAATAAAACATTACAAATTACATACACTTATAAAGAAAAATATTAACTAATTTCCACGATAATTATGTATTAAAAACAAAACATAGTTTAAATTAGAATAATTCTGGTCATTACCATAAGGTTATCATAATGGTTGAAACAAAAAGCACTTACGAAGTGCAAAAATGACAATTTGTTCTACAATAAATGCTCTATTCAGTGAGCACTTCTCCATTCCTAAGGCCTCATCTATTATCAATGACTGTACAGTGATTTGTGTAAGGTTCATGGATAACAAACCACAGTGATTCATACAGGTTTACCTTGGTGTTTATAATAATGACAGAACTTACATTCTCTGTGCTCCTTTATAAGCCTGTTCCTCTTTCTTTAAGTAAATTTCCTATCCTTTGTTATATTTCCAATAAAGTTTCTTTACGGAAAGTCATCTGAGATGTGAATTTTACAACCCATAGACCAGTTTTCTCATAGTGACCCTTTCTACATATGCTCAAACTTAACTAATTATTCTGTATTTCTTCCCAATCAATATTTTCATCTTATTTATCCTTATTTTGTATGAATCAAAATCCATTAGTTACAAAACAACATATTTTTATGGAAAATAATTAATTTTGCAACAGTTACTTACTTGTGCAGAAGTTTTTCTATAAACCTCCATCATTTGAGCTCTGACATCTTCCATTAGTCTTGGCATATCTTCTTTAGTTAAGCCCTTTGTAGAAATTGGTGGCAAGCAAGTAACAATTATGTGACCTGCATAAGAATAAGTAAATTGTTACATACTGTACTTATGAAACTTTACACATGATATGATGTAGTATAAATATGTTATATTATATGAGGATCACATGTATGAGCAGAAAAATAAGTGCCCTAATATACAGCATAATTACAATCAGCATCAAATTCATTGCAGATGTTTGATTCAGTTATATTCTACATGGCAATGTTTTTTCATAAGTACAACCTCTTTGAGATACGCATTAATATTCTTTAAATCTATCTACTCTCCTATCTATATCTTTGATGTCTCACTCCCTCTAGGACCATTCAACAAGGAGTTGCCACAGCAAAAGAGCCTCCACACTTCCTTATCCAAGCACTCCCTTTTTGTCTGCTCAATCATTTGGCCTCTACTAATACCTGTACTCCTTTACCCAATCCTTTCATATTCAAAGTGGCATTAATTTCCTATTAGGACCTTAAATTTCATTCATGTATATATCCCTTTACAAGCTCATTGCTCATCTTGCCCTCAATATGACTATATAATCTCATGCACTGACATTTTTTTTGTTTATATCATGTGATAATAACAATTTTAACTTTCATCTTTGATTTATCCATCTTTACAAAACTCAAAAGCAACTTCAACTTCATGAAACATTCAACTGTAGGATGGTGTTTAACCTAAGCAGACAAGAACGATTTTTCTAATACCTGGGTTAAATATCTTGCAAGGGTGATTAAGGAACCCTCTATATGAAGAGTACACAATTGGTAGAATTGGCAATTGTCCTTCAATTGCCAAATGAAAGGCACCTTTCTTGAACGGCAACATTTCATCCCCCATACTTCGTGTTCCTTCAGGGAAAACCCAGAGTTTCACCTAAAACAAGAATACAATTTATAAATGGAATGAAAAAAATATGTAGAAATAATTCATAATTATTACATTCAAAGTTCCAATTGGTACATTAAACACAATGGATCACATCCTATCAAGCATGACAAAATGTCCACCAGCATATAAAATTTTGAGATACTTTGTGGCAATAAGTCTGAATTCATTCCAGCCACCAGGATGAGAAGGATAAAGATCAACATCATAAACATACACTATTTTCCTTCACATATTCTAATGCTGCATTCATGGATGCCTTGGCCTTGTCTGGGTTTCTACGGTCAATGAACCTAGTGCCGCACAACCAGGCCGTCAAGCCAAAAGGCATGGCATAGAACAGCTCCTTCTTGGCAATAGCAGTAATCTTGTAAAACATAGGCCACATGTACACCATTCCTGAAAATGACAATCATGATACTTCCCATTAATAAAAGTACTTATAGATACTTAAATACATTGCCATGGGTTAAATGGTTCATTGTGCTGTTTTTTGCAGCAATTGGAGTGTGTGTGTGTGTGTGTGTGTGTGTGTGTGTGTGTGTGTGTAACTAACTTTGCCCCTAACCCACAAGGTTCATTTAGATGTGGCTTATACCTTCAGTATCTGTATCAAGAGAAATACGGAAGCAGTTTATTGTATTTTCCAAGTGGTACCAATTGCTACAGCATAATAATCTACCATTAATACACCAAATACATAGAAGAAGCATGTCTAACCTAAGAAGTCAACGGAGCTCTGGTGGTTTGCAACAACAATAGCAGGACGATCTACTGTAATGTGTTCTTGGCCGTGCACCTCCCACTCTAGACCAAGGAGGAGGTTTAAGGCTCGCAGGGGAAATGTTGCAATTCTGGGAAAAGAGAAGATACCAGGACTAGCATACTTCAGTGAGACGGATTAGACTGCATCATCTCAGCTTGAGGGTCACGTGTTAATTTCCCATTAACTTTGAGCTTTTATGCTACGAGAAACTAGCAAGCTCAAAAGGAGGGTATGGAATATCTCTTTTGTCATTGTTAGCTTAGTTAGAAGAGCATATGACTGCAACTGCTGATGCCCACATCACAATAAAATACTTTCCACTTAACATGTGACCTTCGCCTTAAATAAATATCATATACAGCACTATACCAAAGAGAAGATACCATATGTATGTTTTATTTGTAAGATTATGCTTTCACCTAATTATATGCTAAACTACTCAAATAGCAAATGCAACCTGTAAAATGACAGTTTCTATATTTACAATATAGAATATAGTTTCTATATTTACAGTGAGGATATGTACTGAAGGCTTCAATATTTTCCAAGCACATGTACCAATTCATAATGCAAAATGAATTACAATAAATTCATAAATATTTAAAAAAAATCTGAGTAATCATATTATAAAAAGGAATATGCAAGATTAGGGCGGGGGAGAGAGAGAGAGAGAGAGAGAGAGAGAGAGAGAGAGAGAGAGAGAGAGAGAGAGAGAGAGAGAGAGAGAGAGAGAGAGAGAGAGAGATTTACTACTCAGATAATACTTATGATATATCAATGAAGTAGTGGTGAAAATCTTTTGTAATCTTGTTTAACTTCATCAACATTCACTAGGCTACATACTTACTGTGGGTATATTTCATATGCAATTAAATGCACAGTATAAGCAGGGAAGAATAATTACATAAATAAAATAAAATAGAATAAAATAAAATAAAATAAAAATAATGATAAAAAATAAAGGCATATCATGGACTTTTGTAGATTCCTAGACCAAGACTCAGAAATAGAAAAGTAAACTTATTTGTCCAGCTTTTACATGAAAAACTTATAGATACATGAATGTTTACAGTTACACATTTTTTTAGACTGCTGCTTAGTGTTTTGCTTGACGCTACAATGTGGATAAATTCTGCAAGCGTTTTTACCTACTGTCAATAAAACAGGATTTGACAACATTCATTAAGTCATACATTCTAAGAAATCTACCCAGTTGTAAACAAAATGAGAAATAAGAAACTATACCTTCTGTGTTTGCTTCACAATAACACTTCACTGACATTTCCTTACATTTCCTTTCTCTTTCAAGTCAATCCCACAATAGCCACATCTGACCTAGACAACTACAGTAACTATACCTGACCTAGATGACCACAGTAACCACACCTGACCTTGAAAACCACTCAGTACCCATATCTGACCTTGACAATCACACAGTACCCACACTAATCATTAAGACCACACAGTACTCACACCTGACCTTAACCAAAGTACCTGTACCCACACCTGACCTTAACATACATAGTATCTGTACCCACAATTGACCTTGAAAATATACATCATCCACACCTGGCTTTGACAATCACACAATACCAACACTTAATCTTGATAACCACACAGTACCCCACACTACACTAGAAAACTACATAGAATCTACAACTATCCTTGACAACCAAAGTATTCATGCTTGACCATGATAAAGAAACAGTGCCTACCATGACCTTGACAAAACTAGCTCTGTCTAGATAACAAAATCTTATCTCTACGAAGCAAAAATCCTGATTCCTGATTAAACAGTTCTCACGGCAATCCTCAAAATGTATGAATCACAACATTCAATCTAACCTAACGTAGCCTTCCTCAGTGTGACAAATACTGCTGTAAATATACGGCATCAGCCTCAAAGGATCTTGAGTTTTTTTTTTTTTTTTTCAATCTTAATGCAGTTTTTTGTAAATTATTTCCCTAACCTACCTATTTTGTGCATTTCTTTGTAATGCTACTCTTAAACTGCAAACCTGTTGTATATATTTTTCCTCATCCCTTTGGAATGTGACAAGATTACAAAATTTAGGAAGATATGACCAAAGCATGCAAATGAAAGACAAATTTGTCAAAATTTGACATTATATGCCAGACCACCAAAGTTGAAAAAATAACAATTTTCCTGCCCTAACTGGGCAAACAATTAGATAAAGTAGATATTTACTATAACACTCAGATCTGAAGCACTGGGCCCACCAATAAACTGACGAGTCCAGTAGATAAGATCCTAAGGTAGGCTGCTCGAAAGGACCATCACAGGTCGGCAAGTAGCCGGTACCCACCTCTGATCTTCCTGACAACCCCACAGTAGCCACACCTGACCTTCCTGCCACAGCATCCAGGACTTACAGGGTGTTCCTCACGTCGCCCGGCCGCCAGATGATCAAGGGAATACACAACACCGAAGTCACCATCACCATTGTGTAGTATAACATAAATTTCAGGTACAGACGAAACCGGTGACTGAACTCGTACAGAAAGGAGGTGACCATGACGACCGCCACCAACACGTTGGTGTACTCAGACGCCAGCATCTTGGTGTTGTTACTGGCCTCTTAACACTGCGTGCTGCCGTTTTCGCCGCGAGTCTGTCACTGGTAAGTATAGACACGAGAGAGAAATATCTTCCTCAACAGCTGAGTGATAACAAAGCATCGTATACTCTGTCCAGATAGTATTGGATTTTAAATCGTTCGGACAATTTTCTTTGTTTATAGATTTGCATACTCCATGAACTGTCATTCAGTGCAGTGTGTTTATCAATTTTATTCGATTCTGTATGTAACTTTTTATGATCGTTGTTTTAAAAGATTGGCCAAATTATTAGATATTATGATTTTCTTTTCAGCTACTTAATAAGATGTCATAATTAATTACTCAATCGGTGTTCGCCAAAAGATAACTATTGTACCTGAAACAAATATTGTCTTCACATCGTTATCTTTATCAGATACGCTGTGATTGGATTGTACTTTTTGTGGGATAACTTTCCACTGGAGCTCAAGAAGAAAATAATCTCTCTCTCTCTCTCTCTCTCTCTCTCTCTCTCTCTCTCTCTCTCTCACACACACACACACACACACACACACACACACACACACACACATATATATATATATATATATATATATATATATATATATATATATATATATATATATATATATATATATATATATATATATATATATATATATATATATATATATATATATATATATATATATATATATATATATATATATATATATATATATAAACATACCCCCCACCTGCAGGAAAGGGGCGCCTCACACCGTTGCGAGGTCCGGGCCCCCGGGGCATGTGTTGTGGAGGACTTCACATTGGCGGCTGGGAACGGCTGCGGCTCCGACTCGGTCACTCTCAGTGAGAACAGTCACACAGGACAGGGAGAGGAAAACACACTTCTTATGTCCATATATTACACAACAGTACACAAAGTCACCGTGCAATACAGTCACGACACACATGCAGGTACAGGGGCGGCAGGTATTCGCACCGTCAGTCAATCACACGAAAACTCTACTCGCAAGGATTCGCTTTTCCTTTTCTCCTTCCTCATACCTCTTGTCACGTCGTGGTTTCGGTACTCACTCTCTCGTCCCTCAGTGCCACAGGATGCCTCAAACCCTCCCTACCATGTCATCACTTCTGCCAGGCGACACTTTACTACACATATTCTAGCTTGCATGCTAGTACGGTACGAGTCATGCAGATTATCAATAATGGTAAAGATAATTGCTACTTATACTATACATGCACTCACATTCACATAGCTACAATTAAACGGTACCGTATAACAATTATTCCATACCAGGAGGAGGCCGAGACGATAATTACTCCCAGCACTGTTCAGGGGGTTCTGTGAACTTATCATTAAACCCAGCTGTGACCTCACTGAACGTTTCCCTTTGTAGCCACCACCTGGCTACGACTACAGAGTCACTCTCAAACTAAATTTATCTGTGCTGTATACCTCTCACCTAACTCCTCTGACTATAAGAAATTCTTTGATTACTTAACTTCCAAAGTGGAGCACATCCTGACCTGACCCTCTTCCCTATTGCAGAGATCTCCATTCTTGGAGACTTCAATGTTCACCACCAGCTTTTGTCTTTCCTCTCCCTTCACTGACCATCCTGGTGAACTAGCCTTCAATTTTGCTATCCTCCACGACCTAGAGCATATTCCTGACCGTCTTGGAGATACGCCCAACATTCTTGACCTTTTCCTGACCTCTAATCCAGCTTATGCTGTCACCCTTTCTTCTCCGTTGGGCTCCTTCGATCACAATCTCATATCTGTATCTTGTCCTATCGTCGTTCATAATTGGTTCCACCCACAGGGCTGGTACAGCCTTGCCACGCGAGTGCTTGTCTTCATTCACAAGAGATTCTCACCTCGGTAAGCAAAAACATCGTATTAGGTAATAATCTTTATTACATTAAGAATGTCACATTGGAAAATCGTAAAAAAGTGGCATTAGATAATCATATATATATATATATATATATATATATATATATATATATATATATATATATATATATATATATATATATATATATATATATATATATATATATATATATATATATATATATATATATATATACACACACACACACACACACACACACACACACACACACACACACACACACACACACACACACACACACACACACACAAAGAAATGGATGATTAATTAAATGTATATGAATTGGCTGATGTGTGCAAGCAAAATAAACTGATTGCTGATTGATGAAATGTTCCTAAATTAATTGTAGCTTGTGTGATGTGTGAGAGGAGCAGAGAGGGTAGACATCCTGGGGGAAGCAGGAAGGCTTGTAGCGGTCGGTGCCTTTACTCCGGGATGAGCAGCTGGCACGGCAGCGGAGATGCCCCTGGCGAGTTCAAGCTGGGCTCGGGATACAGCGAGGTTGTGGTTAGGGCAGACAGTAGAACGTGAGTTTCCTCTTCAGCTGAGAGTGGCTCATCCATCTAAGAAAAAAAAAAGTAAATAAATAAATAAACTAAAGGAAATAAATGATAAATAAATTAAACACACACACACACACACACACACACACACACACACACACACACACACACACACACACACACACACACACAGACACACACACGCAGATATATATATATATATATATATATATATATATATATACACACACACACATCAATGATAGATAACACTGCATACAAGTATAAAACACCACAGTGTGTCCTACACTCAGGTTCACATGAGAGAATGAAGAGCATATTGATTACCAGGGCCTAACTTCGTGACTGGTGTGTCTTTGTATCATGAATAGTGAGATTAATAACAATGATCTGCCTGACATATAATGCGGGCACGCGAGGGCGTCACGCGACGCAGGTTCAATGGGTATTATGTACATTCATAGGAAGTATTATTTATTGATATATTAATTTCAGTATAGTCTTATGCACCAATCGTGTTCCCAGTTGTGAAATGAAGAACCCGAAGAAAAATTATATTAGGGAGAAAGTTACGAAAGGTCATAGTATCATTGATCTTCCTCACTAGTACAGTATAAAAAACCTTGGTAGTGTACCTAGTGCATGATTAAGGCAGTGTGTGAAGACACAACTAGGTCTGTGTAAAGAGAAAAGGACGTGACAAAGAGGATAAGGAAGTTAATTAATCTTAAGAAAATGTCCATGATTTAAGGATAGTTATGATGTAAACCACCTTAGTGACTCAACTCAGCTAAACGCAGAGGTGAGTCAGACTGCCTTAAAGGAGCTGGTGAAGGACACAACTGATTGCCTTCAAAAGCGGAAAAGAGAAGTATTACTACCCACACACACACACACACACACACAGACACACACACACACACACACACCTGGATGCCTAGGGAGTGAAGATCTGGAGTTGATGCATTGCGAGTAACAGCAGAGTGATCACTGTTCCTCAATATCTGGTCGCTCCAATGTCGTGTTCTGGGCAGGGAGTCACTTCCAGACACCTGCAGAGCGCTTGTGTGCGATTCGCTGACAGCCATAGCTACGGCCATACCTATCCTAGTGACACCTTGCGCTAGGGAAGCCACATCAAACTCAATGCGTCCTTCAAAAGGCAGGCTGGAACTCTGCTGGAGTGGTTGATCTGATTTTTGGACGGATGTGTAATGAGGGGGCGGCGTCTGCAGGCCGAAGGTACAATCATAACACGGAGGACCCGCGGGGGCCTCTCTGCAGGTTTCACAAGATTGTCTTCTCTCACGCCGCCAGAACAGTAAGTGTGTCATCTTGCGCTAGTGTCACCCCCACGTGCTTTTGTTCACATTTATTGATACACTTTACAGGTATCAAGACATTAATAAATCCAGATAATTAAGCACAGATCACCTCTTGTTTTCTGTAACTTAGCAGGATATCCACAAAAAAAGTGTGCAAAATATTGATTGCACTTCAAAGATAGTGTGATGCGTTGTCTAATGTACGAGGCAAGCGTATGAAGTGACAGAGGCTCCACGCAGCGTTAAGTTCGATAAGTTGGGCGAGCAGTGAAAGAGTTACCAGTGAGTCGGTGACGAGAAAATCTTTTCTACAAAACTTGAGACGCACTGCCTTCCGCTGTCTCAGGTGGTCACGAGTAGGAAATTGTGTTTAGTTATGAATCATACACACCACGGAAGTCCGTCATTGTAAAGTATATCGGAAACTTGAGTTAGGAAATAACATTAAAAAGGAGGGACAGAAGCAGTATGTGAGTCTTGGATTTATGGCATCTGCAGTGGAAGGAAGGAACGTTTCCACAGTTTGATTCACGTGGTGCAACGTGCTTATCATCTGTACTGACAGTTGAATCATCATAGTCTCTCTCTCTCTCTCTCTCTCTCTCTCTCTCTCTCTCTCTCTCTCTCTCTCTCTCTACTTCCTTCCTAATATGTTTACTTAATATCCATGATTATACCAGAGCTGAGCAATCAACTTCTGAAATCACTTCCGGTTAAGTGAATGATTTCGTTTGCGAATTTGCATGTGTGACAATTATCACGGAAATTTGTTGTTTTTGTGTACTTCCACAAAAACAAGTACCCACAAACCAATTCTCTCTCTCTCTCTCTCTCTCTCTCTCTCTCTCTCTCTCTCTCTCTCTCTCTCTCTCTCTCTCAATAGTTTGATATACTATCATAAAAAATATAGTATAATATATATATATATATATGTTACAGTCAATACCTGAATCCAGACAATTTGTAAAGTGACTTATTTTTTCAGGCAATTTGTGAACTGCCTGGTTAGGTTAGGTTAGGTTAGGTTAGGTTAGGTTAGGTTAGGTTAGGTTAGGTTAGGTTATAACCTAACCTAACCTAACCTAACCTAACCTAACCTAACCTAACCTAACCTAACCTAACCAGGCAGTTCACAAATTGCCTGAAAAAATAAGTCACTTTACAAATTGTCTGGATTCAGGTATTGACTGTAACATATATATATATATATATATATATATATATATATATATATATATATATATATATATATATATATATATATATATATATATATATATATATAAACACACATGAGAACCGCCGACCTGTAATCTTTGCTGTGTTCATTGGAATTGATCTTCTTGAAAGCGCAAAACGTTTCAAAATACCATTTCGTATGTGGATAATAAAAAAAAAGGTATATAACTTAATAATGATAACTAATATAAGGTAATCTTTTTCCATATGTACATATATTGATAAACAAATGGAGTGTTGTTGCATTATATCCCATAACGTTTTACAACTTCTACACACTCCCGCTTATCTGTACCACCTGTAACCTGGTACAGGCTTCTCCGAAATGAGGATAAGTGTCGCCTGATAAAGAAAAAAAAAATCATCTTGCGCTAATCTGTATAAGATTATCTAACAGCACGCAACATACTTGGTTTCCGGTAACATTTTCTCTCTTACTGGCAATGACTCAGCGAGGGACTTCCCGTTCCTGGCTCACCCTCTCTCTGTATGCTCACTTCTCTTCAGGACACCACCAATGTTTACAAACAGAGGATTGCTTATTATTATTATGAATATGATTGTTATTATTATTATTATTATTATTATTATTATTATTATTATTATTATTATTATTTATTTTATTTTATTTTATTTTTTTATTATTATTATTCGCATTGTTTTGGCGGTCTTTTACGCCAGATACCCTTCCTGACGCAACCCTCCCCATTTATTCGGGCTTGGGACCGGTCACCGGTAGCGCATGCGGATTGTGGGCATGTCAAGTGAATTGTGGACATTGGCAAGCGGAATCGCCGTCCAGGATACGAGTCGGAAGTTTTAGAATACTTGATATATGGAAGTTACATTAGTACTGCTGTTATTTTCTTTACATTCATACTAACGAATGATGATGATGCTTGCTCTAAAAACAATATCAATCAAAAATAACTCCCCAAACACGAGTTTGAACTAAGCTAAAAAGAATGTCCACAATTCGCATGACATGCCCACAATTTGCATGCGACACCGGTGTCGTATGCGAAGATGGAGACATTCGTGGGAGGACAGAAGGAACAGCATTGTGCATTCATAGACTTAGAAACGGCTTACACCGAGTGCCAAGAGAAGACTTGTGGTACTGCATGAGACACTCGGGAGTGGCAGAAAAGTATATGAAAATGGTGAAGTACATGTACAACGACAGCATGTATGACAACAGCATAACAGCAGTAAGGCGTGCTGCAGGGTTGACGGAAGGTTTTGAAGTGGAAGTGGGACTGCACCAAGGATTGACCTTGAGCCCTTTGTTGTTTGCAGTTGTGATGTACAGGTTGACTGATGAGATCAGAAAGGAATCCCTACGAACCATGATGTTTGCAGACGACGTAATGATTTGTTGCGAGGATGGGGAAGTAGTGGAGGCAGAGCTGGAAAGATGGAGAGATGGAGATATGCACTAGGGAGAAGGGTACTGAAAGTGAGCAGGTCCAAGACAGAGTACCTGTGTCTCAACAGAGATGACTGGGAAGCAATAAGGCTGCAGGGTGTTGAGATGGTAAGGGATGGTGAATTTAGATATTTAGGATCAACAGTATAGAGGAATGGAGAGTTTGGTAGAGAGGTTAAGAAGAGTGTAGGGTGGATGGAATGGCGGGAGGAGGAGTGACTGGAGTGATATGTGACAGAAAAGTTTCTGCAAGAACAAAAGGAAATGTTTCAAAATGGTAGTGAGACCTGCCATGTTGTACGGTATGGAAGCTGCACCAATGACAAAAGGACAATTTAAGAGGAAGAGATGGAAACAGCGGAATGGAAGATGATGCAGTGTGCTCTTGGAGTGACGAGACGAGACAAAATAAAGAACGAATACATCAGAGGGCAGCACACTTAAGTACATCGGTTTGGGGACAAGGCAAGAGAGGCAAGACAGAGATGATTCGAGCATGTCAGAGGAAGGGATGAGGCTGATGTGGGAAGGAGGATGCTGGGATCCGGCAGGAGGGAGAAAGGAAGACCAAAGAGATTTATGGATGCAGTGAAAGAAGACATGCAAATGGTAGGTGTGACAGGAAGACGCAGAAGGATGACCCGCTGTGGCGACTCTTATTACTTCCTCTCGCGGTATCAGAACATACATATCCTGAATTGCTACTTCCTGCAAATTTACACTTGACTCAATAGAAGCAACTAATGGCTCCTGGAAAAGAAGGAGAAAAGAAAAAGTAACAACAACAACAACAACAAGAAAAATACTACTACTACTACTACTACTACTACTACTAATAATAATCATCATCATCATCATCATCATCTTTCGGCTGCTGCCATTAAGCCCTAATTCCTCTCTTGATAATAAACAACGTTCTGTTTGAGGTTTATTGAATTAGCGTGCTGATAACCATTTATAGGTCAGAAATTCGCAGAAGTGGCTGACTGACGAGACTTGCTCTTCATGGCCAAATAGTGTGTGAAGAGCTGCTTGTTAAGAGAACGTTTTCCCTCCTCGTGTAAAAAAAAAATGTTATATCAATTTAAAATACAATGATTTCGTCTTATATATGTATATATATATATATATATATATATATATATATATATATATATATATATATATATATATATATATATATATATATATATATATATATATATATATATATATATATATGTATATATATATTTTTTTTTTTATAGAACATTTGAGTCGTCACATATATGGTGGATAATCTGACAGGTACAAAACTTAACATCACTGTCAAATAAAACCCAATAACAGGTACAGTCAGCTCCAAATATGATAAGCAGCCTCCCTATCTAAATTTCTAATGAAAGTGGCATGCTTTTTTTTTATTTATTTATTTTTTTTTATAGCACCTGTCATTGGCTGGAGCTGTACCTTTTTCCCATGAAATCTAATTTAACCTAGCCTTGAAACTAACACTAGGAGATTATATAGTAACCCTCGCCCAGTGAACATGGTAAACTTTGCCATACTGAGTTTGATGAATCCAAACCCTTATCAGCATTCATACCTATGAATATACTTGTCCTTTAGGAATAACCACTCAGGCTACTCAGTCAGAATCACATTACGCTATGAAGGAGAAGGTTTGATTATTTTGAGAAAGTCGAGGATGACGTTGTTGTCAAAGGATGAGATGATATGTCTCATTTTTGGTTGTCGTAACAACCATAACAGTTTTAGTGAGAGGTTGACAAGATTTTTATTTTATTATCAGGAGAAGCACTCTTGAGCACCCAGCGAACCATCTTTGTAGCCTTCGAAAATAGTGATGGTGAACGAACAAAGCGTCTTGGAGGGGATAATTTCTATCCCGGTGCAGCGCAGCGCCTTCCTCGCCCACGCGGCATTGGAATCGGCGCAGCAGATAAACACAGTGATCAGCGTGGTTGTGCTGGTGGCGGTAAGTTGGACTGTTCATCTGTATATTTTTCCTTGGGGCCACTACACTAGAATGTGGTGCGGGCATTATAGAAATATCCATAACCTACTAATTTCCAAACATTGACTGTTTATTTTTTGGCAAAATATGGCAGTTTTGGATAATATTGAAACAACAACGTTTTCATCCGAGGGTTAGGTTAGATTCATTCAGTTAATTAATATCACAGTTGTCTCCTTCATTATGTGGATGACAACTTACAAAGACAAGCGTTATAAACATTGAAATAACTCGTGTTTTCATCTAGGGGTTAAGCTAGGCTTAGATTTAGATTTTTTTAGTTCATTTGGTTTTATCTATTTCAACCAATACACCGTACGTAACTATAGCTCTTTGCAGGATCTACATCTCACTGTTTGAAGCATTTCTAGCTCCCATTTTACCCTTTCGAAAATTAATAAGTTTACCTTATGGGGGTTGGGGGGGCGTAGTTTTGTGGTTAGGAGGTAACAGTGTTAGGTTAGGTTAGTTTACCTTATGGGGGTGGATTCAGGGTGGCAAAGCTCTCCCCAGTTAGGAGGTTACAAAATGTCAGTTTATTTTATTTTATGGTACGGTCTGTGGAGGAAGGGCACAAAGTCCCCTCAGATAGGAGGTTATAAAATGTTAGGGTAATTTAACTTATTGGGTGGTTCCTGTAGGTTAGGAGTTAAAGGGGGAATATTGGTTGAAATTGCATATTTACCATTCATTCATTTCACTGTTGATCGCAACTGTATTGGTCATGATTTGAAAAAATGTTGTTTTGCTGAGAAATGATTAGTCTGCCTGGAAATTAGTAGGTTAATATTGTATCCTTAATTCAATATTGCACTCTGCATAGTCTACATCAGTGGTTCCCAACCTATGGGTAATTATCCACAAGTGGGTAATTTGTATAATTTGAGTGGGTAATGGAAGACTGAGAATAAAGGCATTCATATTGTTATGAATTTGTGTGTATGTATGTATCTGTATCTTGTCCTATCACTCCAATCCCTATTCAGGATCCTCCAAAGCAGAGGTGCCTCTGGCATTTTGCCTCTTATAATTGGGGACATATTATTCTGATTTGCCTTGGAATGACTATTGCTTCTGTGTCAGAGAGCCATCTCTGTGTGTTGAGCACCTAACAGAGGCGATAGTGTCTGGCATGGAGGTGTACATTCCTCACTCTTTCTCTCGACCTAAACCTTCCAAACCTTGGTTTAACACAGCCTGTTCTTGTGCTATACATGATAGAGAGGTGTCTTACAAAAGGTACTTGAGCCTTCCATCACCTGAATCTCATGCATTCTATATATCTGCCCCGAATCATGCCATCTGTTCTGCAGCTAGCCAAAACTCTTTCAATAATAGAAAGTCACAAATTTTCAAGATCTAGCTTGTAATTTCTGGTACCTAGCCTCTCCAATAACTTTGCTTCTTCATCTTTCCCCCCCTTTATTTCAATCTGATTTCACCACTGCCATATTATCTATCTCTAAAGCTGAACTCTATGCTAAAAACTCTACTTTGTATGATTGAGGGGTTGTTCCTCCCTTTCCTCCACCATTTGACTATTTCATGCTGCCTATTAAAATTCTTCGCAATGATGTTTTGCATGTCCTCACTTGCCTTAACCTTTGAAAGGTTTATGGACCTGTTAGGGTTCCTCCTGTTGTTCTCCGGAACTGTGTCTCCATGCTTGGACCTTGCCTAGTCAAACTCTTCCAACTCTGTCTATCAACATCTACCTTTTTTTCTTGCTGGAAGTTTGCCTACTTTCAACATGTTCCTAAAGTGGGTGACCTTTCCAATCTCAGACTACTATCCTATTGTTTTAATTTCCAGTCTTTCTTAAGTTTTTGAATTTATCCTTAACATGAAGATTCTTAAACATATATCATTTCACAACCTTCTAAGGGTTCAAAATTTCTGATTGGGGCAGAGCAAGCTTAGTATTATCTAATGCTTCAAAAACTAAATTTCTCCATCTATCAACTCGACTCAACCTTCCCTCTTCTTCAGTGACACTCAACTGTCCCCCTCTTCTACACTGAACATCCTCAGTCAATCCTTTTCTTATAATCCAAACTGGGAACTTCACATCTCATCTCTAGCTAAAACAGCTTCTATGAAGTTTGCTGTTCGGAGTTGTCTCCGCCAGTTTTTCTCCCTCTCTTAATTTTTGACCACCGGTTTTGACTGCTTTTGGGGACTGGCACCTCAGTGGGCCTTTTTCTTATGTTTTTATTTATTTATTTATCTCTCTTTCTCCCTTGGTTGGTGATCTTTCTTAAAAAAAATAAATAAGTAATAAGTAGTGTTTCAAGCATTTTCCATTAGAAGTATTAGTTTACTAGTCTCAGTATTTTCACTGTTGTTTACTAGTGATTGTAAAAAGGGATAATAATTATTTTCTGGAGTGTTCAGTAAGGTTTTTTTCATGAAGGTGTGTAAATAATGTAAGTATTGGTATTGTTCATGTATTTTTATATATTTTTAATTTTAATTTTTTTTTAATTCATTTCATTGAAAAGTTAAACTATTTACTCATACATACATCTAAAAACTGAGATTATGTAAACAGAAATAAAACATCAAGCTTTCAGAATATTTTTGATAACTCTTATTTGTTTATTGTATCATACTCATAGATATATACTACTACAATACTTACACTTGATGATGTGGGTAACACAGACTTGAAGTCAGTAAACAGATAATGTAATGAAAAATGTTGGGAACCACTGGTCTACATCAAGTTTTCTTCTTTTTCTTAAAGTTTCACATTATTTAATATAAATAATGTATTAAGTATTAAGTATTAAGTGACGGGTCTACAATGCTTAATGATCTTTCGTACACTTTTCCCCCGTATCATGACTGTTGTGCTCATAGAACTGGTCACATATTTGAGAACAAAAACAAAAAAGTAAATAAAAAGTGAAAACAAACGAAAGGGAACTAAACCAAATCAGGATTAGACTGGTCAAGCTGGTGAGGAGTACATAGCTGAATGATTTTAAGAGAACAGCAATAGTACAGAACCTGGTAATATTACCTAATCTTAACCCAGATAAGAATATAAGAAGGCTACCAATTTTAGGTTTCGTTTAAACCTGCATCTTTATGAAGAACTCTTCTTAGGATCAGTAGGACTCATATTCTTGGATGTTTTGGCCTCATAAGGCCTATTTTCAGATGCTGCAGAGATGACTATTCTGGTTCTCATGGATATTTTTGCTATTGATGATGCAGAATTCTTGTTAAATTGTAGCCAGAATCCTATAAATGCCCTCAATAACTTCCGCTGTTGGTAGCTGGAGGTTCACAAGATAAATCACTGAAATGTTTAAGAATATCAACTGAGGTGTAGGGTGAAAGCTTGTTGATAGTTTACTGGTACTGCTGCTTTCTTGGGTGATCTCCATTTTACTCATATATTTTTTGTTTTTATGACTCGTTTTTAATTTATTTTCAGTTTTTTATGATGAAACATGTTTAGTTTGTATCAGTAGAATGAAATGGAGGAATGAATTATATATGAATCTAAGCCAAATATTACTTTTAATCTTTGGTAGCACCAATTCTCCACAACATAAACCTTATAGTGGACTGGTGTAACAATACCTTATTGGGTAATGTCCATCCAATCTCTTAGATGCTGAAACTCTGACCCACATCCATAAGGATGAGTTGAAGCTCTTCACTGTGAGAAGATATATGGACATAATGAAATGAGGAAGGAATTAGAACTTGACAGATGCTATTTTACAAATTAATATTGCCATTCAGATTGCTTCTTCATGTAATCTGGTTAGGATAAGTGGTAAATTTTGGTAAATCACATCCTGTCAAATTCATGACCAAGCTATTTATTTTCTTACACTTAATTTTGAATTGTTGCTTTCACTGTCTCAAGAATATATAGACAAGCTTCAGTTACAGGTAAAAAGAAAGAAAAAATAATAAATAAACAAGTAGAATTAGTAGAGAGAAAAAAAGAAGGAAAGTATAAATGGCTATTAATTATGCTTACTAATGATTTTCTTTTCTTTTTAACAGAATATAAGAAGAATTTTGCAGCAACTTGAAGCACATTTCACATAAAAATGGCAACTCCAAGTGAGTAATTTTATGTTTTAAGTTCTTTAAATTAAGTTTTGTTTGCAGTATGAGTATATATATATATATATATATATATATATATATATATATATATATATATATATATATATATATATATATATATATATATATATATATATATATATATATATATATATATATATATATATTCTTTTTTATTGCTGGAAATATTTTATAAATTACTGACTTTTTTTTATTGAGGTGTTGATAGGTTTTCCAATATAATGTTGTTAATAACAGTAGTCTAGGTATAGACAGAGCAGATGGAGAGATGTCTGAACCGGATAGTGACCCAGAGGCTGTCTTCTCTGAACCTACTCAGTATTATGATCATATAAATGATTTGCATAAAGGCATCCCTGTGGTTTCTAACATGCATTAGGTCTCTAGTGGCGCATGGGTGTGATGGATGTGTTTATAGAAATTATTTACCTATGTAATTTGTTTCAATAATTTTTCTGAAGGGTTAATATCTTGATATTATTATTGTTTTGTATAGGTTAAAAAAAGAGCTTAAGAGAAGGCTGATTGATAATTATGAGTGCACTAGTCAATGACCCTGCCAAAAAGGGAGAGGAGGTAAGAGGTATGTGACTTTTAGGTCACTTTAGCATATGGCAGTTATAGTTTTCAGAATGCAGACTTGCAGTAGCCTTCATCATTATACGCACGGTCCGCGCATGGACCGGTACAGACTCAGCGCGATTCCCACCGTGGTGTGAGCCATCAATCAATAGTATTTCCCTTCTAGGTTAGACTTAGCTTTAGGATTAATGTTAACTATTTCCCCACCCCCTCTGTACATTTTCAGTTTGTTAACTGCCTGAATGATAAACAATTTATTATTATTATTATTATTATTATTATCATCATCATTAAGGCAGGTCATGAGTAAGACTAAAGACATGCTTGCATGTTTCCATAATGTGGAAGGAAAGAATTTATTTCATGAGTTTTATCAGTATATTGCTGATGAATCAAGATTTTGTACTCGCGTACTTTTAATTGTTGTTAGGAATTACATGAATACAAAATATTTGGACAAATGTCATGTACAGAATTAAATTTTGTATCAAACAACATGCCAACACACATCATGCTGTACAACATATTAGGTCTTGTCATCATGGCAGATAGTATCCCCTTATTCTTTATTCCACTGACTTCTTCCCATTACACTATACATATGGCAGTGGTAGCAATGATACAACAACTTTATAAGGCTGAAATGGAATTAGTCTGATATCAATGGTGCTTTTAACTGTAAGTAAAGTGTTGGATCTTCTGTCTCAACTCAGTAGGATTGCAGTTATTGAAGACTGGAAAAACCTTCACTTTTTCTTAACACTACAGCTCAGTGATTTTTGTGTCACACTTTTATTGTATTCCAGAGGGGTTTTAGAGGAAGCAAGTTCTTTTGTAAACTTCAGTACTTCTTAAATAGCATGTAGAGTAAGTTGTTGTTGAGAGTTATATTGTGCATCACAAACATTGAAGTTTCTTGTTCTATAGTGGTTTAATATGTTTCTTGATAAAATCACCAAAAGATATGCTACTATGATGGAAACAGCTATAGCGCCGAAGATACCCAGTATTTTTTCTACACTGAATCCCATTGCTGCTCTGTTGAGTGTGGAATTATTATGTGGTGCATTGGTCTTGGAAGATTCACCTGTAAAGAGATCTTATGTTTAGTTCAAATTTTGTTATTACCTATTTGAAAAAAAAAAATTTAGTATAATCATATGATGTTTATTTGATATTTTTTTGTGTAGATATGGCATAATGACTGGATACAAATATTTGTTGGAAACTATGACAAACTTGATAAAAGCTGGTGTGGATAAAGTACCATTTCTTACCTGATGACTCAGTTGACCATTCTGGAAACACTTGCAGTGTTGATGTTGTTTGGATGTTTGTATACGTAGTATTTAAAAAAGAGGTAGGTGTTATATGTGTGCTGACTGTTAATTCTGGCAATGTTATTGTTGAAAGTGTTCTAAGAATAGGACAAAGGGTGGCAGTCAGTAGGGTAATGTTTTGAAGGTGTTCTGGGTATGCACAAATGGTGTACTCCTCATTCTCAAGAACAAGTTTCCCTTCCCTTACATGATCTGGAATCCAAGAGAGGTCACAGGTACACTTTAAAGGGTTGAAACTTATGTCAAGGTGAGTGATGTTGGGTAGCTTATGATTTTGAAGAGATTGTGGCAGTCTAGTGATGCCACACCTGGGCATACGTAGAATTTTCAAACTATTTAGGATTCTTGTAGGTGGGGAATCAAGAAAAGACTGAGCTAGACCAGGTGACCCAGAGAAATCCAGGACAGTTATGAGAGGAAGCTTCAAGATGGGAGTAAACATTCTTGTAGATATGAGTATTATATTTGTCATCCTGAGAGTGTGGAGTGTGCTCATGTCCTCAAATGCAGTTAAACTTGCTATACTGGAAAGAAACAATGCTTATTTAGTGTGTGGCATTAGTAAAATATACATCTTTATCACTGTGTAGTTTGAGAAGTTACAAAATAAGGATAAACTTTTTTTTTTTTTGCTTTTTAATTTTTCATCTTGAATATTTTTATTCTTTTCCTTATTGGCCACCTCTGGAAAGATTTCTTTGTAAAATATTTTGCTTCAAATTTTGTACTTTGAAGATCATTAGCTCACCTACAGAAGTCAAGCTCCAGTGTGGTTAGTGAAGTAGTGGACATGTTTTGTATGTTTCTCAGTGCTTTATCAGGTATGTCCAGATATTGCTGAGAAGTTCCTTTCAAGTGAAGACTCCTAAGAATAGGGAATTGCTCTTGAGTGAAAAGCCTAGCATTGAGATTGAACTTTCTTCCTCCGAGACAAAGATCCTTCAGGCTTTTTAAGTTTATCTGGAATAAGATCAAGATTATTTTTTTTTGCTTCCATAAAATGGTGAAAATTTATTATTTTAGATGTATGTATATGCTTTGACCAATACTATGATAGTTGTGTTATATATAAATTAATAAATTTGTTATATACTCTGAGATATATATGCTGTATTAACAGAGAAAAAAAAGCAATTTTTATTACCTGTTTGGGATTGATGTGTCTAATCAGGTTGTAGCAGAGGTTTAGATTTGTTAAATAATTAAGTTTGAGCTGAGGAGCTTCCGGGAGCAGGTTATGATGTACTGAGAGAAACTGCAGATATGGAGGTAGGCTTGTGGGTATGGTGATCAGATTATTGTGAGACAAGCTCAATTTCTGAAGACGATGAAGTGATGTAAAGGATCCTTCATGGATAATCTGTGGAATAACCAGAAAGTTGTTTGTTTTTCACATGCAAATACTCACTTGTCTATGATGGCTACTAATTGTTCTTTAATGGTAAATTTTTAATTATATTCTACATGGTAAACTGAAAACTGTGATTGGGAATGTGCATGTACTACAATGGGAAAGGTGACACACTTGAATGTAATAACTATGTTCCTGTGTAACTCTGACATTAGTAAGTCACTTCATTCATGAAAGTTGAGAGATCATTCAGATCAGGATAAATTACCAGGATTAAACAAGCAACAATATTTTCTTCAGTACACTCGTTTTCTCATTCCACTTTCCATTAACAAGCTGTTCCTAACTGCATCTTAGTAAGTTACCATCAAATGGTTGTAAGGCTTATCCAGATAAACTTGGAACCTGCCCATGGACTCTGATCTTTTTTTTAAGTATTAATGTGCATTCCTATTTTTTACTTGTGTAGCTTTATTGTGCTCATGATAAAATGTAGGCTGAAATTTACACCTCTATATTAAAATGATAGATTAACAATAAGTAAACCAAAGTAAATTAAAATATAAAAGTAGTGGAATTGGAATTCACCCTCCAAAACTTAGATTGCCACATATACATGAATGGTGACTGGCTGATTTACAGATGTAGCTCATGTGGAAAACCTTAATGAAAATTTCATATCGCCATTTAAATGTCAACATACAGCTCAGTTGTATTTGAGCATAATCTTACCAAGATATTATTGTTATCAAGGTTTAGATCCACAAGTGTAGGGCAGTAAACAAAAGTATTATTGTAGATCACTGAGATGTTGTTATTTGTTAAGCTGAGTTCTTCAAGATGTTCCATGACCTTCAGGGCCTCAGGCTGTATAGTTGTCAGACCAGCAGCATTAAAACCAAGGGAAACCTGAAAGAGCAAAAGAAAATTGTGATATTACATATCTCAGAGATTTCTTATGTAGAAAATACTTGCTGATGAACATGTAGTGCATGAATTAGTGTTATATACATACATACTAATAAAATACTGTTGATTTGTATTTTAAACATAACTTGTTTTTAATATGCATTGTCTTATGTCAAGGTGAAAATTTGTTTTTTCTTAGTATGTCAAGGAAAACTTGATTGAATGCATTAATGTCTTAAAACAAACTTATAATCTTATGTCAAGGCAACTACATTGTTTTGCATCCCACCATGTGCTGCAGATGTTTGGTGATCATAGGAGAGAGTTCAGGAATGGGCGGATTAGCATTGTTGAGATTAAAAGTTTTGATCTTTGGCTCCATTTGGAGTATGCCTCCTCCCTCACACAGGGCAGTAGAAGCTTCACATGCGCACCAATGTGGGCATTGTGTTGGGGGCTCAGATGCTCCTTCTGTTTGCAGCACACTAGCCATTATGAATATAATTGTATCCAGTATCATCATTTCTTTTTATTCTATATATCTGATTTGTAAATTTATTGGCTGAAATTTGATTGTTATTTTCTATTTATATTGACAACACAAATCATACTTTTTCTCTTCCATTTCAAACTCTATAGCAACTCATTTTTAACTGTGTTCTGTAGATTTCATTGTATAGAATTCACTGCACCAATCCTGCAAGTGTACACACACATGGATACATGCTTAAAAGATGATGATATCCACCATTACAGTAAGATCACAAAGGAAGAAGCTGTATGTACTGCTCAAACTTTCCTAAATGTCAGACTGTGAGCATGATTTCCTGTCCCCTTTGTTTAACAAGTAAGGTAACAAAATGTTAACATGATTTTTATTTGTGTGCAGTTTTATTATAAAAGATTTAATACTCAGGTTTTAAAAATATCATGGTATTTTCACTTTCATATTCTTTTTTAAGTCTATTTTTAAATGAAAGGTAGCTGACTACATGGTAAGTGTTATGAGTCATCTGTGTGTGGATATTCCCACTTACCTCAGACAGGATACTGATAATGAAAGATTGATGTACACTTTTTCTCTGTATCTCCTGTATTCCTTTGTAATATTAATTTCTGTGCTATGAATCTTGTTCTTACTTTTTATTTTCTTAATTACAGATCTCAGCTTTGGTGCAGGAAGCATGACAGGCACAGCACAGACAGCTCCTGGTAACTAGATTGTGCATGACCCTTAAAAAAAGTAAACAAAAACAAACAAACCCATGTATTGAGAAATAGGCATTCAAGGTTGATGGAGACAAAATCAGAATTAGATTTGTCTTTAGTATTGTAGAGGTCATAGTTTCAGAAGTATGTATACTCTTATATTGCAACTCTGAGTTAAATAATCCATTATCATTATGTGGAATAAATTAAATATGGCTTTGGTCATTTGTTTCAAGAGGGTTGAAAAGCTCACATCCTCATTTTTCTTTTCTTGTTAGTGGAATTGTCACCAAAAGTGTGTGTGTGTGTGTGTGTGTGTGTGTGTGTGTGTGTGTGTGTGTGTGTGTGTGTGTGTGTGTGTGTGTGTGTGTGTGTGTGTGTGTGTGTGTGTGTGTGTGTACACCTTATTAATATATTAGTTAGAATTTTACTTTCATTATAAACATGAAAGAGAGTTGCTCTGCATTGTCATATATTTGGTGTACATGTATGTTTAACAATTAGACTATTAAGTACTTGTAGTATATATAGTACATATAAAGTTGCACTGGTCAACAGGATCACTTTTAACAATCATGTTTGTGCACAGTTAATTCTTCATAGTCTTTGCAGCATTATGACAAACATGAATGGTCTAATAAGACCATTGACTTCTGGCAGCAACATGCCAGAAGTAACAATCCCTCCACTGGCCTCATAGTGTTAGGAAGGGCATCTAGTCTCAAATATTGATGTTCCACTAGCTCCATGTTAGCCATATTGAACATGGCACTGATAATGATGATCAAAAGAATACATGGTGCAGTATGCATGTAAATTCACAAAAATCCCTTTATTTTCCATGGCATTTGGAACCTCAGGTGCTGGAGGAGGAGGAGTAACAAGTGGTGGTGTTTTGCATGAATTTACTGTAGTTGACTACTTGCATAAATGGAGACAAAACTAGAAAAGAAAAATGTACTGAAAAATACCCTCATAAGTGGTATTTGATATGGGAGAGGAGATTTATAATAAAAGTATATTTTGTGAGATGCACTTATACCTTTAACATCATAGAAATGTTAAATGAGACAGAGGATGTTCCTCTTTTAGGAGATGCCAACTTGGCATAGAGATAAATATTTGAAAAAAGAAAGTGTATTACATCAATAGATAGTGAACAGATGGAGAACATATATCTTTCCTTCATACAAATTATTTTCATATCTCAGGTTTTCTCTTTGGAAACCCAGTCACTGCCCAGCCTTCTACAGGTAACTATGGATGATTTACACTTTATAATATGCAGTAAACAGAATCAAAGCTAGATAATTCAAATGCATAAGTTGCAACACTTTTTCAGATTGCTTTTATTTTCCTTTACCCTGGCTCTGGGTTTGGAACACCTAGCATGAGTAGTGTTGCTTCTCAGCCCAGTAAGTATCCTACTCAAGTTGATTTTTTGATTTTTTTTTTTTTTTACCAAACATTTTTTTTTTCTATTTCATTATGGTTATGATATTAACTAAAAGTTTTAATCAGATTTTTGTGTTGAAGAATAAAATGTTTTTTAGCCCATACTGTTTCCAAAGTCTATAAGAATATCATAACCCAACCACCACTACTGGTGCTTAAGACATATACCATATTTCCTTGAGGATAATTCAAGTTCTGGAGGTCAAATATTTAACCAAAAGATTGGGAATTGACCTTTACAAATAGGTAAGATTTCTTAGTTTGAAAATTCAGGATTCAAAACATGATATGAATGTCCAGTTGTAACTTTTTGCTTCAGAAATAAAATATTTGCTTACTATGACCAGTAAACAAGAGAAATCTTGACCAGTTACTTAGTAATGAAGAGATGTGCTTCAAGCAGATAAAGCATACAAATTCATAATAGACTACTTGGCTTCTTTATATTGTAGTTTCAATGGTCTTTGTTTAAATGTTAAGCACAGGCTTGGTCACCATATACAATGGTGGCCTTTGAAATCAGTGTGGTAGATCTTGTTTTGGTTACCCTGTCTGAAATTCAAACTCTCCCACCTATCTTTATTATGGTTAAACATTGGCTGAGTAGTCATACATCTGGCAGCTTGGAACAGTATTCCATTGGTACAACAGTGGTTGCATTCATATTTCAGTTGCCCTTGAGCTGTCATAATATGACAGCTCAAGGACAGGCCATGTTATGGGCTGGAGTAATTAGTTGTGCTGTTCTGCAAGGTCAGCTATTTTCTTACTACTGTATCCTGCATTGTGTCTTGTTGCTAGATAATAGTTGATGATAAGGACTTACGAATTGATGAGATTGCAGTTATATCATCCCTCTTCAAGGCAGGAAAGTGTAACAAAGAAATTTTTGCTATAAGTGGAATCAAGTTATGAACTGTACAGACATGGACTAAAAGATAAAAAAAACTGACACCACTGATCCACCCACACACAAGAAGAGGCCAGGCATAGAGGAGCACTCTTAGAATTGCTACTTGTGGAGATTGATTTAATAAGTATAAGTAATTGAGAATAAAAAGATAATATGAATAATATAGATAATAATGATAAAGTAACATAATAAATAATATAACTCATATAATAAATTATATAATAAACATTATAAATATTTAGTGGTAATAGTAATGTAGAATTTTTGCAGCAACATCTGTTCTTAACATCCACACATTTTTCAGGTTTTAGCTTTGGGAGCAATACTCTAACCCAGTCCACAGGTAAAGTGAAAATTTTATAGCAAGTAGCCTTGTATTCTGAGAAGTAATTTATTGCTTTAACTGTCTTGCTACTATTGAACTATAGCCTTCTGGCTTCTTTGAAAAATTTTTATGACATGACATAGAATTCAACTCCTGTATTCTAGGATTCAGTTTTGGAAGTACTGTAACAATTTCAATAGCTACACATAAGTATTTAATTCCTAGATATGTACAATGCCTTCTGCTTTATGGATTGAAATATGGCATTTCATTGAATACTGGAAGATTCCTTTCAAGGTTTCTTCTTTTGGGTGAAATGGGCCATATATATAGTGATATGTAAAACATCAAACTAGTAATTATGGTGTGCAAGAAGTGAGTCATTCATTAATCATACTGCCTGTTCTGTTATTTTATTTTCTCATTCTTTGTTTTTCAAGCTGCATTTGGTGCAACTCCCTTCTCTACCAACCCAGCTCCTGTCAGTTCAGGAACAGGTACAGTTCATTAGTTTATTATGCATAGATATTTTTGACAAAGTATAATGTTCACTCATAGTTCATATGTGTTCTTAGTTTTACTTAAAGATGGGAAGTGCCTTTTTTTTCTGCCGAAATCTTAAGATTTGTATATCTGAGCGTAAGGGAACTTTATATTGAACACATTTACCAATTGCTAATCCTAGCTTTTCAAGAATCAGCCATCACTAGGAACAATGATTACAAAGTTTAGGAACAGGACTTCAAAATCATTTATAGGGCTAGGAATACTGAAAATTTCTGATGCTTTGTATATCATGAGGGAGGAGGTGAATCTGAACTGTAAAGAAACAGTATGTGGATAATTCATTTTAGTGAATCCAAGACCCATTTAACTATCATAATAAAAATATAATATAGTAAACATGTTACAACTATTATATCACTCCCTTTAATGTAATTATAGCTTAAGTTTGACCAAACTGGAACACTAACAGGTATTTACTATTTATTACAAGGATCATCTGCCCTGTTAGAATTGCAGCTTGCAGTGGTCGCTTTTAAGGGAAAAAGTTCATACAGCATATATTTCATAAATTTTGGTTGCTCAAGTTATTTTGAAAGATATGCTACTTCAGATGAAAGAGCAACTATATCTTGTCTTACTTTTTGCTTGGCTTTATATTAACTTCTTTTCCCCCTCCAAGAGCAGGAGATGGTACCAGGAAACAAAACTAGCCATGGTGTATGTCTGTGGTTTACAAAATTGGTGTAATCACAGAAACTTTCATTTTAATTTTGGAGCATATATTTAATGTATGTTTTAAAAATTTATAGTGATAATGTGATATTTTGTTAAAATTAAACATAACCTATGTAAAATTACTAATTTCTACTAAAGTAGCTGAAAAATATTGGTATTATAAGGGATCTAAATAACCTTAATTCAGATCAAAGATAATATACCTAGAAACATAGAACTATGCATATAAGAAAATGCACTTAATCATTACTAATACATATTCATCCCAGAATGTCACCAGAGTAGTATTTGTAACAACTCACATTTCTGAGTAAATCTGTGGCCAGAGAAAGGCCTTCACTCTGTCTGGTTTCTGTAGCATTCAGAGGAGGTAATCAGTCTGCTTGCTATTACCAGGGTTTGGCTTATTCTCTAACTTTGGTGGAGGTCCACCCAAGCCACATCTCTTTGGCCTTGGGAATGTAGGCGGAGGAATGACTAACACAGGGCCAACAGCCTCTTGTGAGTACTGCATTACTAGCTTACTACTTTTGATTCAGATTATGCTTACTATGAGCTCCTTGTGTTGTGCTTTGCTACACCTTGCCTGTCATGCTTGCTACATCCCTCCTGTGTATATCTGACACAAGATGTTGCAACACACATGCACACACACACACACACACATATATATATATATATATATATATATATATATATATATATATATATATATATATATATATATATATATATATATATATATATATATATATATATAATAAGATCTAGAAGAAAAATAATGAATAAAATATGTAAAAATGATAATAATGAAAATAATAATTGATAAATAAATGGAAATGTTTACATCTGGAATAGACAAGAATAACAGATAAAAGTAAGACATGTACATCAACTAAAGAAAAAGAACACACATAATGTATATGGAGAGGCCACTCAGTTATAGTTTATGGTAAATACCAAAAAAAAAAAAAAAAAAAAAAAAAAAAAAAAAAAAAAAATATATATATATATATATATATATATATATATATATATATATATATATATATATATATATATATATATATATATATATATATATATATATATATATATATATATATATATATATATTGGCAAGTTTTCCATGCCAAAGCTAGATAAAGAATGGGCAAGATTCCACATACTAGATTATCACAGCACAATTTCTTGAAGTTGCTCAGAACTGTCTTAAAATTTTTTTGTTATAACCATTTTGTTGCTCTGGTCTGTGAAGGAACAAATAACTGGATGATCTCCAAAAGGGAGTGTTTTTAAGTCATTGCTGAAGGTTAATGAAAAGTGGAACCACATACATTATAATTAATAATGATATTGAAGGTCATGCATTTCCATGTGGAGAAGCCTGTCCATTATGGTCACAATTCCTTCCAATTGCTGACACTACCAAAAGTTGATGAAGATCCCCAGAGTAAAGAATGCAAGTATTTATGGCATTCAGATAAATACCCACAAAGGAATATTGATGATGTATGTACCTAAGGTTTTAGCTTTTTATACATGATTTTGACACTGCTTTTTATCAGGCTGCACTCTGACATACTTGGTGATTAGTAATTTATATAATTTTCTCCCTTTTCTGTGCTAGTTTGTACCCTTTGTAAGTTTCAGAAAGCTGTAGAAGTTTACCTAAATATTTGAGTGAATAAAGGATTCAGGTGGTCCTACAGCAAGCTTTTTCTTGTTATGTTGTGCATTCAGTATTTTAGGTTTCCAATACTTTTTTCTCATTTGAATGTTCCTTTGAGATGTAATATCCTGGTATTTGTGTATATTGCCTGATAGTGTTATGTCTCACTGTGCATTCTGTCAGCATCATCTTGTGGTTCTTGCCGTTAGTTGCTTTTATACAGGCTTATTTAGATCTTTCATTTTATAAATTTGATGGTAATTTCACTGTATGTCTTGTGAGGCTTTGTTCTTTGCCTTTATGTATTTCTTGTGTCACCACTCAGAATTTTTTTTTAGGCCACTGGCTAAAGGCAACAAAAATTATGAACATAAAAAGAAGGCTCATTTATTTCCAGTTCCCATACAGATATCAGATAGAATGGTAAAAAAAACAAGAGAAGAGTCTTGAAACCTCCCTCTCAAAAGAGTCCAGTTCATAGGAAGGAGGAAATACAGAACCAGGCAGGGAGTTCCAGAGTTTCCCAGAGATAGGGATGAATGAAAATACTGGTTAATTCTTGCATTAGAAAGGTGGACAGAATAGGGATGAGAGAAAGAAGAAAGTCTTGTATAGCAAAGCCACAGGAAGTTAACAAGATTAGAAGAACAATTAGCTTGAAAACAGCGGTAGAAGGTAGCAAGAGGTGCAACATTGTGGCAATGAGAGAGAGGTTGAAGACAGTCAGTTAGAGGAGAAGAGTTAATAAGACAAAAAGCTTTTGATTCTAACCTGTCTGAAATAGTGGTATGAGTGGAACCCCCAAACATGTGAAGCATACTCCATACATGGACAGATAAGACCCTTGTACAGAGTTAGCAGCTGGGGGCGGGGGGGGTGAGAAAAACTGGCGGAGACGACTCGGAACGCTGAACTTTATAGAAACTGTTTTAACAAGAAATGAGATGTGAAGTTTACAGTTTAGATTATAAGTAAAGGACAGACCAAGGCTGTTCAGTGTAGAAGAGGTGAACAGTTGAGTGTCTTTGAAGAAGAGTAGATAGTTATTTGGAAGGTTGTGTTGAGTTGATAGAGGAGGAATTGCATTTTGAGGCATTGAACATTACTAAGATTGCTCTGCCTCAATCAGAAATTTTAGAGAGATCAGAAGTCAGATGTCCTGTGGCTTTCCAGCTTTGTATGTCTCATAATTTTCATAATTTAATTGAAATTTGGTATTTATGTATGTCTTTGTAGGCATACTTTTTTGCTATTCTGGGAAAGTGATATTAAATATGCAATTATTTTTCTTTTGCATTTAAGGTTCCTTGTTTGGCACCACTACAACTCCAGCACAAAAGCCATTCTTAATTGCACCCCAAACCAACTTTGCACCTTTTGGGTAAGTCATACCTCTTGTTTTTCTATTGTAGTATTTGGCTCTAGGTTTACTGATTGTGATGAATGTTCTCTGTTGAACTGCTTTATCACAGTGCAATACCATAGTGAACTACAGTATCAGTCATAGAATATACACTAATCTCAGTGAAATGCCTTATTTGAAAAAGCAGCTTTCGTTAGTTCTTTAAAAGTTTGAAGTTATTACCATTTTTCTTGACTCTTAAATAATAAATATTGATTTTCAGAAAATCAACACCGGGAGCTCAAGGACCAGGTATGTCAAGTTATATTTACTGCTGAGAAAACTTGATTTACTCATGGATTTAATTTTTTTAATGCTTTTAGATCTGTGAATTAGGGATGATGATATATTTTTTTTTATTCCAAGTTTAAAATATAATACACCATTACATGCAGAAAGCAGTGAATTACTTGTAAAACCATTTGTTTTCCAGATGCTACACAACAGCAGGGTATGGCAGGCCAGCCAGACCCTTCTCTAGCATTGCACCTGGCCATCTGTACACCTTCCTACTTCAATAATGAGAATGATGAGGTTTTGCGAAAATGGAACCAGCTGCAAGCTTTTTGGGGAGCCGGAAAAGGTAAAGCAATATACTCGTATATACTTGTATATGAAATTGTTACTGATATATATATATATATATATATATATATATATATATATATATATATATATATATATATATATATATATATATATATATATATATATATATATATATATATATATATTTCGTTAAATGTGATTGCCAGTTAGGCATTTATAATTTTCTTGAAGGTACTTTCTCTATACCTTGGCAGAGTCTCATATTCTTTTTTCAAAGAGGTGATGGCTTCTCTGTAGCTAGGCATTGGCGCTAGATCCAGATTTTGGGTCTCTTGACCCTTCTTCAGTAGCTGGTAGTGTTCTTCCTTTGGTGGTAGAAGTGAGAATGACGGGACATGTGGGCATGTGCCCTTTATACCTCCCTGCCATATATATATATATATATATATATATATATATATATATATATATATATATATATATATATATATATATATATATATATATATATATTACCCCAGGAAGTATGAATGAAATATATTTTTATTTTTTATTATTATTTTTCACCAATGAAGCCAAGCCTGTGACTGAGAGTTAGAATGGGAATGTTTTATGCACCTGTGGAACAAAGAAAATTCCAATTAAAGTAATCTTTCAAATTTTATGAAACAGTTGCTCTAAACACATGAACTTTCCAACCCTGTAAAGGAAAATAAGGCCTAAGTTAAATGATGGTAGGTTCTTCTTCCTCTTTTTTCAGGCTACTATGCTCCAAATATGCCTCCTGTTGAGTTTACTCCAGAGAACCCTTACTGTAGGTTCAAGGTGGTATGCTATGCCAGGATCCCCTCCTATCACAATGAAGATGGCATTGTACAGATTGTCATTGGGAAGTCTTTGGCTGATTTGAAGTAAGTAGATACTTTATGTTGGCTTGTTTCAAGTTAATAATAAGTTATGTTCAGAATATTTCTTATTGGTAAATACAGTCATATCTTATAATGGGTCCAATTAATTTTATAAAAATATGTTCTGTGTCTGAAGATATATTTATGTTTTGGGATTCATTTCTATCCACACTTATGACAACTATAGATACGCAGTATGACTCAAACACTAACCTCAGCAGTTTTTCTCATATGACTTTACAAGTATAAATTTCTGTAGATCCAAGTCATTATGTGAAAGAAAGTTAGGATGAGAAGAGAATGAAATTGGTGAAGTTAGAATACATACTCTTATAACAGCAAGCAATTATGTTTGTTATTTTTTTCTCATAGAGGTTAATTTACTGATTTCAGACCCCTTGAACAAAACTTTGTATCCACCTTGAATGGAATATTTGGTGTTGCTGAGGTGGTCATCAGTGAAATGTTTGCAGCTGAACTTCCAGACAGAACCAACATACGATTATATGTACAACAAACCCTTGCAAATGGTAAGTGTGAATGAATGATATCTGTCTAATTAAAGAACCTTTGTACATATGTAAAATATTATTTTGGGTTCTTAGGAGTGATACATAGAATATAACCATATTTCCCTTAAAAAGAATTAAGGCAGTATAAAAACACACTTTTTAATGATATATATTTTTATATCAATATTCTTCTACTTTTCATAATTTAATCAACTGTAAACTTAGGAGAAAACTTTTAGTCAACTTTTTTTTTTGTATAGGTCTGGATGTTAGATAAAAAAAGTGAAAAAAATTTAAGTTAAAAAATTTGATATATAATTTTTATATTAATATTCTTTTACTTTTCATGATTGAATCATCTGTAATCTTAGAGAATAATTTTTAATTGCAAAGCTTTTTAAAAATTTTTGTACACTGTACTGTTCATGATTAAACTGTAATATTAGAGGAAAATTTTGAATTGCAAACATTTTTCAATTTTTGTACAGGTATGGACCTTAAAAAGTTTAAAAAATTTCAAATAAAAAATTTTAATCTGATAATTGGGATATGTTTGTTAATCAAAGAAGAAACATTGCACTGTACGTATGTAAAATATTCTTTTGAGTTCTTAGGAGTGGTGCATAGAAAATAACCATATTTCACTTAAAAAATTAAGATATGATATATTGATTTATATACTTTTTATATTAATATTCTTCTTGTACTATTCATAATTTAATTATCTGTGTTCTTTAGAGAAAATTTTTAATCACAAAAATTTTTGAATTTTTTCTACATATATGGACTTTAGATAAAAAAAAAAGTGAAAAAATTTCTTTTAGAAAAATTCCGTCTGATAATTGGGATGTGTTCCTTATTTAAAGAAGAACTATTGTACATATGTAAAATATTCCTTTGAGTGGTGTATAGATAACCATATTTTACTTCTGAAAAATCAGTACACTTAAAAAAAACACTCAAAGGAAAATTTTCAATAGCAAATATTTTTAAATGTTTTGTAAAAAAAAAAAAAAGTGAAAGATTTTCAATACAAAAATTTTCATCTAGTAATGGGGATAGCTTCCTTACTTAAAGAAGAACAACTGGAATATACATAAAATATTTCTTCCATTTCTTAGGAGTGGCGCGTAACCACATTTCACATTTATAAAATATTAAGACACTAAAAAACACACATTTTTAGTTGATATTTACTTTTTGTATTAATGTTTTCTTACTTTTCATGATTTATGCATCTGTACAGGTACCTCAGTTAAAAAAAAGTGAAAATATGTCAGTTTAGAAATTTTCATTTGATAATTGGGATATGTTCCTTACTTAAGGAATGATTGGAGGATTTGAAGGGCTGACCTCAAAATCTGTTTCTTAGTTGTGGAGAATTTCATTGATCAAAATATTGCCTTTTGCTTAAATGGAAAGATATTTCTACCAACAGTAGTTATTCTTGTAACATTAAATTTCATGAAAATACATATAGATTAGAATCCATAGTAGGACTACAAAGTGTTAGAAGCTAAATTCCTGGACTAAAATAGACTTGTGTGGTTAGATATATAGGAAGAGAGAAATATGTTGCACGTAGAAGGGAGTAAATGTTTTCAGTTTTACAATAGGTATATGATTTACACACTATCCAAAAATTGTCTTGTATGATGTGTTGCAATGTTATTCATTGCAGAGTTGTGCATTTTTATTGAATGTTGGAAGTCATGTTATGAATAATGTTTCAAAAGAGCAACAGATAGACAAATTTCACTTCAAAGAATGGTTATGAATAATATGTGCTATTTTCTGTAGGGGAAAAGGAGAGAGCAACAGCTACAGATGTGGCTCGGCATATGTCCCAGCCAACATACACTCAGACACTGAAGGTATGAAAGAGTAGCCACTAGCAATAAAAAGCAGTAGCACAGTTATATAATGATTCTAGAGGTGAATGCTTGTCCCAGTTTCTTAAAAGGTTTCCATATGCTTTTAAATTCTCTTGTCCCTAACTATAATATACTGTTAAAATATATTTCAAATTCTTATTAATTATTTTATGTTTTAGTGAAAAAATTAGGATTGTCTCTACAGGTCAGTTATTGTGATTATTTGTAAACATTTGAGAGCAAATTTGTCATCTCACTAACACATCAGCAGCAAAGTGCTTTGTAAGAAGAAAAAAGATTGTGTCATTTACTCTGACTCCCATTAATGCTGAGAATAATTCATATATTTTTCTCATTTTCTTCTACTTTGTTGCCAGAATGCAGTGTTTTGATAATTTATTTTCAGAACTTATTTGTCCTGGAAGTTCTCCCTTTGGTGAATCTGACTGAGGCTCAGTTGAAGGAATATTTGGATACTCCTCAAAGAGGTATGTAGCATTTTTACATTAGCACAATTATTCACAAATTGACATGTTAAATAAAGTATTTAAAATGCTCTTTTCTTTATGCATCTTCTGTAATCTGAAATGTACAGAGAAGTTATGGATTCTTACAAACAAAACTGAAAACTGATTCTCTCTCTCTCTCTCTCTCTCTCTCTCTCTCTCTCTCTCTCTCTCTCTCTCTCTCTCTCTCTCTCTCTCAATGAATGGGTAAAAAATTAGAGTTTTGGATATTTCCAAGGTCATTTTCACAGCCCATTTAGTGTTCACAAAGTGTTCATCTTCAGGTATTGATCCAGCACTGTGGGAACAGGGAAAACGTGAAAATCCTGATCCTCAGAAGTTCCTCCCAGTTGTAAAAGTTGGCTTTCAGGAGTTGCAGAAACAATTTAAGTAAGTTTGTGAAGTTTTAAATTTTAGTTATTTACTTGTTAAACATTACAGTTATGAAATAAGCATGATTTTGCAGCATAACTGAGGAAAATGTGAGGTGTCAATTGCATGAAGGTTATAAGAGTTTTTTTTGCAGACAGAAGGAGAAAGCATTAAATTTGGTTTGTACGAGTATATGATTTGGAAACTTCTATAAGATAAGATTGAAAATGTGCTGTATACAGAGCAATCCTCTGTAGGGAAGAGGTTCAGAAGGGTGAAGATGGATATGGAAGGTTCAGCATTGGAACAATTTGTATGGTTTTGTGACCTGATAAATATTGCATCATCAGGCAGGATGAACTGTAAGATACGATGAGGAGAAGCGAACATTTTGTAGATATATGGATGGTACGAGTATTTAAGGAGGCAGCTAATGTAGGAACAAAATTTAGGGTATTTAAAAGGATAAGTATCCCATTTGTTCATGGCAGGATGTTATTGTAAGTCACAAATGTCAGATTTTTTTACATAAATAATCAAATAATTGGAATATTTGCTTTACTTATACGAGAGTATCCTTTGTATCAGGTATATTTCATGTTTTCTTTGGGTTGTGACTTTTTTTTTCACCCTGCATGAGTGAGAAATAGCAAGATACATATAAAAAAGAACAGTTATGCTGCTATATTTGCATGTTATTTATGTGTGGCAAATCCACTGTGACTGACTTTTATATTCTCGTAATGCAAAAGCCTTCAGGAAGACCATGCCAAGAAACTGCAAGCCAGCATGAACAACATCATGGATGAAATCACACAGCTGAGACACAAACAGACCATGATGAAAGCTGCCATACAGGATGCCAAGTGGAAGCAAGCTAACCTAACACGGAGGGTGCTCAAGGTGGGAAGGAAACAGCTTACGGTGTTAAGTAAAAAAGTTGAAGTATACATTTAAATTTATCATATTATTGCCACTAAAAATCTCTTTTGTTTTCAATGACCAGCTTGTGTCAGCACAAGAAGTTGAAAGGAAGAGAGGGGTTCCCCTTGACCAGACAGAAGAACAAATCCGCATGAGGTTGGAGGACTTGTACATGCAGTTGATGCAGCCCACACAGTATAGAGTGAGTAATGCAGCATGTTACTTTAATTTTCTTTAGTTATATTTGTGAGTTTCTTGTTTGCTTTCTTGTGAAAACTGATGCTGAATTGTTGAGTTGTAAAACTTGCAAGCTGTGTTTACATGTTAAAGTGTTTTAATTGTGATTTTTTTTTTCATTTTTATTTTATTTTTTTATGTAGGAGGGACACTGGCCAAGAGCAACAAAAATCCAATAAATAAATACAAAAAAGCCCACTGAGATGCCAGTCTCATAAAAGGGTCCAAAGCAGAAGTCAAAAATTGAAGGATAAGTGTCTTGAAACCTCCCTCTTGAAGGAATTCAAGTCATAGGAAGGTGGAAATACAGAAGCAGACAGGGAGTTCCAGAGTTTACCAGAGAAAGTGATGAATGATTGAGAATATAGTTAACTCTTGCATTAGAGAGGTGGACAGAATAGGGGCGAGAGAAAGAAGAAAGTCTTGTGCAGCGAGGCTGCGGGAGGAGGGGAGGCATGCAGTTAGCAAGATCAGAATAGCAGTTGGCATGAAAATAGCGGTAGAAGACAGCTAGAGATGCAACATTGCGGCGATGAGAGAGAAGCTGAAGACAGTCAGTTAGAGGAGAAGAATTGATGAGACGAAAAGCTTTTGATTCCACCCTGTCTAGAAGAGCAGTATGAGTCGAACCCCCCCAGACATGTGAAGCATACTCCATACATCGACGAATATGGCCCTTGTACAGAGTTAGCAGCTGGGGGCGGGGGTTGAGAAAAACTGGCGGAGACGTCTCAGAACGCCTAACTTCATAGAAGCTGTTTTAGCTAGAGATGAGATGTGAAGTTTCCAGTTCAGATTATCAGTAAGGGACATACTGAGGATGTTCAGTGTAGAAGAGGGGGACAGTTGAGTGTTATTGAAGAAGAGGGGATAGTTGTCTGGAAGGTTGTGTCGAGTTGATAGATGGAGGAATTGAGTTTTTGAGGCATTGAACAATACGGGTCTCTGACACGGAAGCAGTAGTCATTCCAAGGAAAATCAGCAAAATACCTCCTCAGGTCTCCCCAACTAGCAGAGGCAAAACGCCAGAGGCATCTTCGCTTAGGGGGATCCTGAGGAAGGATTGGAGTGATAGAACGAGATACAGATATGAGATTGTGATCGGAGGAGCCCAACGGAGAAGAGAGGGTGACGGCATAAGCAGAAGGATTAGAGGTCAGGAAAAGGTCAAGAATGTTGGGCGTATCTCCAAGACAGTCAGGAATATGAGTTGGGTGTTGCACCAATTGCTCTAGGTTGTGGAAGATAGCAAAATTGAAAGCTAGTTCACCAGGATGGTCAGTGAAGGGAGAGGAAAGCCAAAGCTGGTGGTGAACATTGAAGTCTCCAAGAATGGAGATCTCTGCAAAAGGGAATAGAGTCACTTTGGAAGTTAAGTAGTCAAAGAATTTCTTATAGTCAGAGGAGTTAGGTGAGAGATATACAGCACAGATAAATTTAGTTTGAGAGTGGATCTGTAGTCGTAGCCAGATGGTGGAAAACTCGGAAGATTCAAGAGCTTGGGCACGAGAGCAGGTTAAATCGTTGTGCACATAAACGCAACATCTAGGTTTGGATCGAAAATGAAGATAGAGAAAGTAGGAGGGAACAGAAAAGGGGCTACTGTCAATTGCCTCAGACACCTGAATTTCAGTGAAGAAAAGATGAAGTTTAGAAGAGGAGAGGTTGTGTTCTACAGATTGAAAATTAGATCTTAGACCATGAATGTTGCAGAAATTAATGAAGAAAAAGTTGAGGGGGTGTCAAGACACTTAGGGTCGTCGTCAGAAGGGCAGTCTGATCTGGGGACATTTGTGGTCCCCTCCCCAGATGGGGACTACAAGGCTGGTATAGGAGTTGCCATGAATTTTGAATTTTTGAGTGAAGGGTGTGTGTGTTATTAGGTGCTTGTAGTTTTGTGTGGAGGAAGATAGTTGTCTTTAGAGGGCAGGCTGTGACTGTCCCTTTGTGTTGCAAGACACAAAGGGAAACATTCAGTGAGGTCACAGCTGGGTCTAATGATAAGTTCACAGCACCCGCTGATCCAGTGCTTTAGACCTCACTAGGAGAAATTATCGTTTTGGCAGGTGCCTACTGCCTCCTCCCTGGATACTCATGGTCATTCCTTCCCCCATCTCTCTCTCTCTCTCTCTCTCTCTCTCTCTCTCTCTCTCTCTCTCTCTCTCTCTCTCTCTCTCTCTCTCTCTCTCTGGCATGCTTTTCAGTTCCATAATTGATTCTGCTCAACAGTTTAATAGGTATATTTATACTTTTTATGATAAACTTATTTTAAGAATAGATTGAAGGAGATAACAGGTGTAATGTAAATTATTGCTTTTTCTAGCATATAATTTACTTCTTTAAGCTTATCACATGCTGTAAAGCTTAGTATTTCCTTTTTAATGATTGTTTTTATTGGGTGAGCTTACAGGTCATGACAGCTGGTGAATGGTTGGCAGTATTAAGCTTACTGTCTGACATATGGTATTCTGAGCTTGGCTTCTTGGTTGCAATCACACATTTATGGGGAAAAGCCAGGCTACATGAATACTGTTATAGTATGGCTTCAAGACAGTTTTTGATGCATCACAACCTCTGATTGCTTTACCAGGGCTGCCTGAATGAGTTGATGGCCCAGATGTGTGTCAAGCCTGCAAGCTCCCAGGGTGGACCTCGCTATGGGCTGGTGGGTGACATGGAGCGAGAGGTGTCCCAATATATGGCCTGGCAACATGATGCTCTCCAGGCTGTGGTTGGAGTGCTGAAGGAGGACCTGACAGTAGTTGACAGCATGATGGAGGAAATCCAGTGTAAACCTTAAGTTTGCTATAACCAATCTCTCTCTCTCTCTCTCTCTCTCTCTCTCTCTCTCTCTCTCTCTCTCTCTCTCTCTCTCTCTCTCTCTCTCTCTCTCTCTCTCTCTCTCTCTCTCTCTCTCTCTCTCTAAATATTGGGTGGTATTATTGAATTTAATTTTGTACTGACCTATGATAAGACCAAGAGAAGGTGCATATTTTGATTACTGAAAAAAATAGGCACTTTAATTCACTATTTTTCTTATTTGAGAGCATTGGTGTATGTAGAGTATACCATTTTGTAACACACACACACACACACACACACACACACACACACACACACACACACACACACACACACACACACACACACACACACACACACACACTTTTTTCTCTACATCTTGCTCAATTTCTAAGGCTACATCACTCATATATATATTTTCAGCTTTGTGGCTGCACTTGTTGATAAATTATTATTATTATTATTATTATTATTATTATTATTATTATTATTATTATTATTATTATTATTATTAATATCATCATCATTATTATTGTTATTGATTAGAACTGGAAAATAATATTTGTCCTTTAATTTGCATAAAAAGCTAATGCACTTACATTTTTATGTCATTAATATTAAAGGCATGATGTCATTTATCGTAAGTGTTCCTTGATCATTGTTTTTGAAATATACTTCTATATAACTGCATAGATGATTTATCCTTTAAGATTTTAAAGTTACATTAAGAGTGTAGTAAGGTGGTAAATATCACTGCTACTCTGGCATTCAGTCTATTCCTGATGAAATTTGTTGAGGTTCTGTGTTAGCTTGTTTTGTGATCTCAAGAGGCACTGCTCTCAGCCACTGATATAGATGTTTGGGTAAATTTTTGCTTAACAGAATTCTCTAGATTTCAAGGTAAAACTAGTGGTACTATTTTACTTCTTCACCATAATGCTTTATTGAAATGAGTGTTCCATTTTCATTATGTGATATATTTTGAAAATAAGGTTTTACTCAGTATATTTCTGTTGCTGTTCCCTAGTTTCAGAAATGATTTTTATAATTAGAACTTGGCTAGGTGCACATGTCATTTTCTTCCCTACCTTCTATCCCAAGTAGTGTGTGTGTGTGTGTGTGTGTGTGTGTGTGTGTGTCAGCAAGGACTGTATATCAGGAGGACAGTCCACACCAATGAGCAAGCTGGTCATTGTGTAAAGGCAGTGTTGCCAAGTGACTAAAGAGATAAAGCACTCAGCTCTGAAGAATGTGAGTAGAGGTGCAATTTATCCACCTATGCAGCTTTTTATTTACATGTATGTTGCCAAGATGGGTATTCAGTGATGTTCAGCAATGGACTGTTGAAATAATTCCATGTGGAATAAGGATTTGTCCTTTTTTCCACTTTCCTAAGGATCTTGAGAGGTGAGATAATGGTTTTGTAGAGTCAGTAGTTCCTCCTTATTTTGTATGATCAACTCCTATCTACCTGAGGTCTGTGTCTTTGATAGTGTACTGGGCTTTCAGGTGGCAGGTTATGTATCAGGATAATGGTTATGCGGCATCGTGACCCAAGTACTTGTGGTCATTCTTTGAATTAAGCTTATAAGTTCTCATGTACTGAAGTGTTGTGTGAAAGTGGTTGCAGCGTGGAATTATATGCCACAATGTGTTGGCTCACTTATCATGCCGATATTCAAGTCCACTCTGCACTAATATCCTAGCAGTATGTTTAAGTATTATGATAAACATCTTATAGGCATCAAATAAGCTGAGATATGATTCCCAGACATGACTATCCAGGTCACATGGTGGCTATCTAGGTGAGCCTGTGAATGCTGATTCCCATATATTATTCTATTTGTCCAGAGCCCCAATGCCATTACTTGTGACTTATAACCCAACCTTGTGATTCAACCTGGTAATTGTTAAGCTAGCAAACAATGATCGGGTTTTCTCTGTGTCTTATATGACATTGAGTACTATATCAAGTATGGCAAATACACTCGTAAGATGAATTTAATTTATGGATGACATCATGGTGTGCTGTTAAGCAAAACCACTGATTAGCTTCAGATGATTTTACTGTTATATATATATATATATATATATATATATAAAAAAAAAAAAAAAAAAAAAAAAAAATATATATATATATATATATATATATATATATATATATATATATATATATATATATATATATATATATATATATATATATATATATATATATATATATATATATATATATATATATATATATATATACGGTTGAAGATGAACATAAAAAAAATGTTCAGCAACTTTATATCATACAAAAAAATTTAAATCGAGAGTGAACCCATAGGACGTGTTTAGGAATTTACATTATTTATTTGGTGGGGAAAAGTTGAGGCCAGCTCATGAAAAAGAAGTCAACAGATAATTAACTCAGTGATATCAGAATAAATGATGTAACAAGTATGCCTACTACTGAACAAGGAATAAATTATTTGTTATACAGATAATTAACTCAGTGATATCAGAATAAATGATGTAACAAGTATGCCTACTACTGAACAAGGAATAGATTATTTGTTATACAAGTATGGAGCTATGTAAGTATACTATAGAAGGCAGAGAGAGATGTGGATCGGGTATGTCATAATACCTATATGGGTAAACAAAGGGAGTAATACTGTTTCTACAGGATTAATAATAATAATAGTAATAATAATAATAATAATGCCACAAAGAATCAAGGGCCATTCATGGCCCGCGGGCCCGCAGCTGGACCGTACTTCTTTTCATTATAATTCATGACCATAATACCTTGCAAAACTGAGAGTGGTTTTTGTCTGCCTTACGTACCGATTTTCCGCCGCCAGTCAGTCGTTTGGGAGATATTAGTCTGGGAACCGCGACCCTGCCATTGTATTTTTCGAATCGTGTTTCGACCTGCGAGATCCAAGGAAGGGATTGTTCGGACAGGAGTGTGGAACCCCGAGCTGAAGTGCGCCTGCGTGGTGGATGCGTCATAGCCATGTTTGTTGTCAATGGTGCGCATGCTCGATAGCGACGTGACGTTGAGTCACGTGTTAAGACCTATGATGACGTGAGGTTACCTGCTGCGAATCAGGTCACTCGGAAATTTATCGGCCAATCACATATAAGCACGTGTGTTTAGAGGAGGAAGCAGCACCCGGGACTGTCTGTGCTACGTTAGTTAGACCATGGCTACGGAAGAGAGACGTGTGCTGGCTGTAAATAAACAAAGAGGCAGTTTACCGACAGTTCCCTCAGCTTCTTCTTAAGGTATTTTTCGTTAATTACTGTTGTTATGTAGTGATGACTGACAGAATGTGGGAGGTTACAAAATGTTTCTTATTTTATGACATTTCTTTGTCGCCGTATTTTGCACATTTCAACTTATCGAGCGTGCAAAATGCACGAATTATATGCCACAGCTCGCTTCATATACGGTATAGCCAGTTTTGGTTGACACCATCAGACTCAGCAGTGACTGTAGAATCAAGATGTATTGTAAAAACTTGGAAAAAAAAAAATATTACGACGAGTTGAACTGTGAAGATGTCAAGTGTTTATAACATGTTTTACTTGTGCTCGCTATTTTCAACAGTTAATCATTGAATGCTGAAATATATAGTAATATTACATTAAGTAGGAAAAACCCTCGTGAACATGACTGTGATCAGAATACAGATAAAGCTCCACATATTGAAAACGCAGTCATTTATAGCAAGATGTCACTCGCCGCAACTATCACGGCGGCGCGAAGCGGGTGTGGCGTGTGTAGGCGGGCTCCCTATGACCAGGGGCGGTACCTACGAAGAATACTTAGTATTTCGATTCACTTACACTTAAGTATCGTCCGACAGCACGTAGCTGAGCAGGGCACTTAAGTATTACTTTAAAAAAGAGTGCGCGCTCGCTCAGCAAAGTATTCTTGGGAGAACTTAAGTGCTGGGTATCAGTATGAAAAGAAGCAAAGAGCAAGACATATAGCTATTAAAATGAAAGAAATACTACTGAAAGCACATAGAAAGTTAAATTCAACGTATTAACAATGTAAATGGAAGGAAATACGAAATTTAGAGATAAGAAATAGACCGAAATATGGAGAAGAGTTAGGTGACCTTGCCGTAAACGTAAAAAAAACGGGGGGCACGTGTCTAGTATGGCTGTAAAAGCACTCGAGTGTGGAGAAATTCGTTATTTTCTAAGTCCAGCGAGCTTTGCACTAGTCAGAAGAGTAAACATTGAAATGGTTCTTTGTTTATAACTGGCATATGTGAGTAGCGGCATATTAGGATTTCATGGTATCTATACAACTGATCATTCCAATCTCCCGCTTCCACTCGTGAGGCCATTCCTGAGGCCATTCCTGAGGCCGCCAATTACGACTTTCCACGGTAGGTTCAGTTACATTTTTCATTTGTTTTAGAGACGCGTCAGGCGTTCTGATAGAGGCTCACTGTCATTTGTTAATATGGCTACCCAGTGCAGGGAGGTGAAGCGAACAGTGCCAGTGTTCAGCAGGAAAATGTCACTATGTGAGATATTTAGCAACAACAATGGTTAAGATGCGATATGCAGACGCAAGGAAGAAGTTCCATGTGTTTATTAAGGAAGCCGCCAAACTGCACCCACCTTCATCGCCCTGAGAATCTCCACACCGTACCGGTAAGGCATAACGGTATGATTTTTGAGGTCCTTCGTTAGGTTAGGTTATGCTAGGTTAAATCAACGTCCAAGTGGCGGTGGGGGGTCTAGGGGCTAGGATAGGTTAGGGAAATTCGAAATATTAAGGTAAATTTCCTTAGAGTTTTGAACACCCTTAGTTCACTTATTTTTCAACCCTCACACCCCCCCCAAAAAAAAAAAAAAAAAAAAAAAACCCACAGTCCCTCAAGCTTGTTTGAGGGTTTAGGGGGTAATGGGGGAGAATGGGAGGGGATTTATCAAGAAATACTGAAATATGCAATTTGAAACTATTTTTTGCTTCTTTTTTGCTTGCTTCTCGATTTGGTTAAGGAACGAAAAAAAAAAAACAAATAAAGGAAAATTCGGGCCAAACTTAACAGTGCAAGACAAGAGAAGGGTATGCATGGATTGAGATAGCTACTGTCGTCAATTCAGCCTTTCCCCTGGTTCGAAGGTCGCGGGAGCGAACAGAAAAGAAGTGGCAGAACCTTCTTTGTAAGGGCAAACAAAGCCTTGCAACAAGGAAAAGGAACCAATACCAGACAGGTAAGACTGATTTTTCTCATTCATTGGGACATTGAACACCCCTGATGTGTGTGTTTGTGAAGTATTCAATTATATTTATTTATTTTTTATCTTAATATGTGTACCATCTGTGGCTCTCACCACTCAGGGAAGCCACCAGTTGCTATGAAGTCAATTTGGTTTCGCTGAATATCACCTAGACTGATTGGGAATTTTATAAATCTTCTCACGAAGGTTGGTATTACAAGGGTATCCAAAGTTTGCCCTATCGCTTGACTAATAATGGCTTGCTGGGATAAGCCAAGGTCATCGCCACTGCAGAGCTACATTTTCCCAGTAGCCAAATACTGCAGTGTTGTGGCCACCTTCATTTCCACACTTATTGCCTTGCTCCTGTTGGTCTTGGGTGCGATGGCATCTGTCACCATATCGCACACCAGCATTATCCCCTCACGGCCCAGTTTGTACCTTTTTGCGAGTTCAGCGTCTTCACATTTAAAAGGTCTTTTCTAGGCTTATACATCCTTGGTCTCCGTCTCCTCTCTCTTTATTGTGGTGCGTCTATCTTGATTGTGAATATTTAACGTAACTTCGTTATCCGCTAAGTGTACTTCGGCAGAGTAAGTGTTTAAGAAGGTAGGACTTCAGCATTTCGCTACTACTAAAATGTAAGATTTAAAGATTTCGCCTGCTAAGTTTACTTAACAATATTAAGTATTCTTCGTAGGTACGGCCCCAGGTCTGCGACGTGTCTAAAAATTAGAACACCCCAGCAGCTGGGGGAAGGTCCTATAAGTTGTTCCGCAGCTTAAAACGCCTATTAACCGGTTATTCTATTTATTTTATTTTTATTTATTTTTATTTATTTTTTTTTAGACTCGAGAGAAATCAACAAACATCACTCTTGCTTCTAAGATACGTCCTATTTTAATATAATTTCCTCTCTCCTTTTCTCGACTTCATTGCTCGTTCTCTGGTTCACTTTCACTTCGGAGCATGAGAGTGAGGCAGAGTGAGAGTGATACAAGGAATGTAGAGTGTCCTTTGGGGGATCAAGGTGTTGTTAGCGGTGGTGAGAGGACTTCTCTTTCATCGGCCTCTTCATAGTCCTACTGTAGTTTGTTCTTACTCTTCCTCGTCTTCGCCCTCTTTTTCACCTTCCTCTTCTCCCTTGCCCTCGTCTTCCCGCATCGTCCTTATTCCTGTTTTTCCTTCGTTTTTTGTCTTCTCTCTTCGTTTTTTGTCTTCTCTTTTCTCCCTCCTCTCCACTTTCCTCAGACTTTTTGTCTCTTTAAATTTCGGTATCGTTCTTCGTTTCTTTATCGTCTTTCTTATTCATTATTATCTCTCGTTATCTACTCTTTCAAAATCCTTCTTCCTCATAATCTCGATTTCATCGTCTGTCGTCTCATTCTGGTATCTTCCTCGTCCTCTACCACCTTCTTTCCTCCTCCGCCTCCACGTCCTCATCCTCGTCCTGGCCACACAAGCCACCGCCACACCACTGCTGCTGTTGCTGATTTCACCAGTGAGTCTCAATATTTGTATTTAAGCGAGTTTTGTATTTACAGTATATTGCAAGCGTAATTTGTGAATCTCTCCAAATAAACTTATGATCTAGGTAGTTTTTCGATAGTTATCATTCCCCCCCGTCCTCTCTCTCTCACACACACACACACACACACACTCTCTCTCTCTCTCTCTCTCTCTCCATTACCTAATTCATAACAATCTTCAATACATTGTGCAACCAGGCTCCCTTTATCACAGGCTGACTAGAGGAGATAATAATGAAGCTGAATGAGAACTTTTTTATTTCGTTATAAGTAAAAGCCGAATTGGTCTGAAAATTATAAGATTATTTGATGAAAAGTTTTTTTGCTTCGTCTAAGCTGCAATATTTCAAGATCTTAAAAACTACTCTGAATATTAAGTCAGTTCTACTGCGTAAATTAGGGACTGCACAAAGTAGTATACTGGGTGGCACTTTACTTCACAATAATGTCCTAGAGAATTTTATCTTTTCATTGCCTGAAAAATTCTGAGAGTTTACTCAATGCATTTTCGTCTGAAATCCCAAGTTTCACCCAACCCAACGAGAGCTTATTGTGGCCATTAGCGAACTTTGGAGGCTCCAATTCTCACGTTCGTTAGGTTAGATTTAGTATTGAAATGTCCTCACTGCAGAGCGGCAGGTAGGAGATTGTCTCCTAACAAAGGAGGAAACTCTTCCTTTGTTAGGAGGTTATAATGGATATTTAAGAACATCTATATTTGCGACGGAAATTCATGTCAGAATCACTCCAAACGCATCAAAGCCCATAAAAAATTGTGTCATTTAGATCCGGGTGCATTGTGGTGAAATGAGATTTACTTGCCGAGATGTGGAGAATGACAAGCATCTAGTGGGCAGAAATTGGTTACCAGCCAACATTTGACTTCGGTGATAAATTATATCACGGTCACCCTATTCTAAATAATCTTGGCCTGTGGTCTCAGCGGGCACCAGCACAACCACAGCAATCGCACACTGCCTCTTGAAACCAAGACTCTCGTGGAATTTTACGGAAGCGGTATTGATGTCTTCAATGGCAACGATAGCGAAGAAACCCTCCTGCAGCATCTGACGGGCCAGGGCCAGGGTGGCTCTGCTTGCCAGGCTTCTGCGACGATGGTGCGGCAGCGTGAAGGTGTTGCCCATCCATCCATTTTTGGTTGTGCGAATCCATGACACTAGTGTTTCCTTTGCCGCCTCCTGTAGTGACCCTGCACTTTCGGTGAGGCTGCGCTCACGGATACCGATGGACGGGAAGTGGGCGATATCATGCCTGATATTGTCCTCAGAGTCAAGAAAGTTGAATTCCCAGTTTGTCCAAACCACCGACGCCTCGTCCTCGTTCAGGCTGGACATGTGGTATGCTGGAGGCAGCCTGCAACAGTGAACCGCAACACCTGTACCGTCAACTCTAAAGTTAAAAATGTCAGGATTGAGTACTGTTCAACAAAATAATAATCGATGGAGCATGCTTCCGCTTCACTTACTTAGTGCCTATTATAGCAGGCGCCTCGAGGTTGTATACATGTCCCTCATGCTTCAAATGAACCTGCACCCGCCGGCCGCCGATGCTGTCCAGCGACTGGAGCTGCGGTAGACGTGATAATGAGACAGTGAGAGGAAATGGTGCTGTCAGTAATCAGTAATACAATAACTTTTCATTTGTCTTTGGACACACACTACATCGTTTTTACCTAGTGTAGATAGAAATACGAAAAGTGAACACTCACTGCCGGCAACAGGATTCTAGGAAAGCCTATCAAGGCCTGGGGCTGACTCCAGTCCAGGTCAGGGATGAGAGAAAGGTACTGAGCTACATCCTTGACAGTGTGCTCCTCAGGGCTCCAGAACACCTCGATGCACTGCGTGTCCTGTAAAGTCAGACGTTCAGCCGTGTTGTCGCGCATCAAGAACAACTGCTCCCCCTCAGCTGTAAGTGGAGGAGATTTTCATGTGTTGCAATGAAAACTTCAATCGACAGTTACTTCACATGATCCACTCGTATGGTGTCGTGGTGTCCCTCACAGGCAGACTCTTTCATGGTGATGTAGATTGCATCACCAAAGTAGGGCCGTCTTACTATGGTGGCCAGCCATATGCTTACCTCCAGCTGCCCGGCGTCCTATGTACTCGCTACTCGGCAGCATGCTGGACAGTGGCTACGTGCACAATGTATACTCACGCCGGATCCTATGGGAGCGATGATGGTGAGGCAGGAAGGGCGCGGGCCGACGGGCACCAGGATAGAGGCAGGTCGGAAAGAATGTAGGCCGTAGCGTGCCGCCAAACTCAAGCCGCCATACACCTTGACACAAAACGACGTTAGTCTGCTATTCAAGGCAAGATAAAAGAAAAGCCTTTATGGACCATTCACGTGCAGGTGTGTACTCACAACGACAGAGTGAGGCAGGTGACGGGCCAGCCTCGCTTTCAGTGCGTCCAGCTCGTCCTCTCTCACATGGCGCAGTGCTACCACACTCTGTGGGGCCATCGTAGCGAATGAAGCCCCCAGCTGAGCTGGGGCCAGAACCGAAATCTGGCATAAAAATTAATTGCAGCCCATGAGATGCCAGATACCGATGGATTACTTTTTAGAGCAGCATCTATTGAGTGAACCAAGAGCACTCCGATTCCGCCCGCCTGTATTTGATTTTTTTTTTTGTTACTTGGGAAATATCCAATATATTGTAACGAACAGACTACTGCGCCTGATTTTTAAATTGTTAATTGGTAGTTGCTAGTTGAATGGGTATGTAATCACTGTGGGGGAAGTGGGAAGCGAGGATGTGCGAGGTGTCGGCCGAGACTGGTAAGGCGGAGAGCAGCTGATCGCCTGACTTCCCACTGGTGCCTGCTTTACTTCACTCACCAACTCACCTGAACTAATGCAAAGAAAGCCATATAAATAAAACAAGTGTTAATAGGACACCATTTCTTAAAAGCAGCAGATATTGCAATTAGAAACGGAAAGAATAAATTTGCCATAGCTTGGTCTGGATGTGCATCAGAGTTTGATAATTTGATGGCGAAAAATGTTGGCTGTGACCCCTGTAGTTTTCATGTAATCTCTAAATGCTTGCCTTATGAGGATTGAAATCTGTAGCACATCTTTCCATCTTAACACTTCTGATATTTGTGAGAATGATTTAAAAAAAAAAAAAAAAAGACAATTAAGGTACCTTAAGAGATAAGAAGAGGGAAGGCCTTGCTCTTATCCATATCAAACTTATCTGAAAACCATTCTTAAGGGACCCCTCTATCACACTATGTCACCACGAACTCAGCGTATACCTAGCCTGGCCTTGAGCTCAGCATAGGGCCTCTCCAACCCTAGCTCAACAGTAAAGGGTCTCTATAAGACATTTCTGTCTTTAGCTCTGTTTAGTTAGGTAAACAACGAATATTTCAAGATAGGAATGCAGCAAATAAAATAGTGGGAAATAAAAGAGTAGTGGGGGATAACAGAACATCAAAATCTTCTCCCATTGCATATGTCAAGTCCTACTACCATGTTTTATCCTTAAAATATTCCACAGACAATGGAGCATCAGTAATTTGTCAACTCCATAACGATGTTGATAATGCGTAAAATACATAACATGGTGGTAGGACTTGCCACTTGCACAGGGAGAAAGTTTTGGTGCTCTCTTATCACTCACTACTCTTGTTTACTTGCTCCATATCAATCCTAACATATCCACATACAGTGAAGCAATAGTAATTTGTCAATGAAACCTCAAATAGTAGTTGATAATACGTAAAAAATATATAAAATAAGTCTCCTCGATATAGTGCGCATGCGCAGTGGCGTCTGTGGGCTTTAAATTTTTTTTTAATGTATTTCTTATGACCTTCGCCAGTGTCCCTTGTACATAATATTCGTTCTTCTCTCAAACAGATACCAGGAGGTCTATGAGTGCCAAGTCTGTGGTTCATAAACATGCTGTGGGCCAGGAGGTCTGTAAGTGCCCAGTCTGTGGTTCGTAAGCATACTGTGTGGGCCAGGAGGTCTGTGAGTGCCAAGTCTGTGGTTCGTAAACATACTGTGGGCCTGTGTGTGTGTGTGTGTGTGTGTGAGAGAGAGAGAGAGAGAGAGAGAGAGAGAGAGAGAGAGAGAGAGAGAGAGAGAGAGAGAGAGAGAGAGAGAGAGAGAGAGAGAGAGAGAGAGAGAGAGAGAGAGAGAGAGAGAGAGAGAGAGAGAGAGAGAGAGAGAGAGAGAGAGAGAGAGAGAGAGAGAGAGAGAGAGAGAGAGAGAGAGAGAGAGAGAGAGAGAGAGAGAGAGAAGAAGAAGAAGAAGAAGAAGAAGAAGAAGAAGAAGAAGAAGAAGAAGAAGAAGAAGAAGAAGAAGAAGAAGAAGAAGAAGAAGAAGAAGAAGAAGAAGAAGAAGAAGAAGAAGAAGAAGAAGAAGAAGAAGAAGAAGAAGAAGAAGAAGAAGAAGAAGAAGAAGAAGAAGAAGAAGAAGAAGAAGAAGAAGAAGAAGAAGAAGAAGAAGAAGAAGAAGAAGAAGAAGAAGAAGAAGAAGAAGAAGAAGAAGAAGAAGAAGAAGAAGAAGAAGAAGAAGAAGAAGAAGAAGAAGAAGAAGAAGAAGAAGAAGAAGAAGAAGAAGAAGAAGAAGAAGAAGAAGAAGAAGAAGAAGAAGAAGAAGAAGAAGAAGAAAACGAGAACCATAGCCTCGATAAGTGTTTCAAAGACATGCTCATCTGACCAAGTTTACATAATTGTCTCTAGATATGTAAGCACTCTTTAAGCCTGATATCAGTAACCCTCTCAAAATTGAACTAGCATCTATTACAGATGTAAGTTGAGGAGACCAATGTAGCACCAGTCTATAGGTGAGGGGAGGGACGTCGACGTTTGTATGTGTGGATATCTCCTGCTGGTTGGCTGTGTATAGTAACTGGGAGTACAATAGCCGGTCACGATGTCCAAGGTGCTGTCCCTCTGTTTTCCCAAGGGGCTCGACTTCCTGGCCGGTCAGGATGTCCAAGGTGCCGTTCCTCTGTTTTCCCAAGGGGCTCGACTTCCTGGCCCGAGGTTAGGCTTGATTTATCTCGCCTTCTGATAAACTCCTCAGTATGTTTACAAATTGCTGAAAAGGGACTAATGACAATGGTGGCAAACAGTGCAGAATCCTCACTGTAACCTGAACATCTGGGCGAGGATCGCTTCCACCACTCTCTGAAGGAGTTCGGCCTAATACGAAATGCAATTAAGTCTTTTATGAACACTTTAAGTACCACAAAATTCTCACGAGAGGGAATAATCTGCAATGACCGGGAGAATAAAGGTCTATAAAATGATTTCTTGCAATGGCGATTATCACGGCCTTAAAATGTCTAAGGTGTTGGTCCTGTTCTCCCTGAACCTCATGCCTGGCAAAGGCTTCTTTCATGGCTGAAGATTTATTTCGCTTTCGATCAGTTTCTCAGTTACAAAAATACTGCAGGCTCAGGCTATAAATTTTGGGAGTATTAGCAATACAGAAAACTTAAGAGCGAACAGATTGAGCGAACAGATTGGCAAGAAGTATGTCACTCTAGATTACTAATCTTATCACACAATATACACATCACACAGTATACACCAAATTTAAAAAGTTAACCATGTACAAAATGGTTCCCACCCTTTTCCTTCTTGAATGTGACAGTCACCAAGAAAAAAATCTTGGTAGATTCGTCATGTACCATTTAGGCTTTTCATAGAAACTGAGAAATTGATTTAAAGGTGAAATGGATCTTTGCGATACAGTAACTAGGCGAGGGACGAATCCCGACTGGAAAAGATAATTGGCGCAGTTCTGGTGCCTGAGACCACCACTCCCAACCAAGTTCAAGGTATGAGTAATTTTGAGATTTTTGTCCTTCCACTCATGAACACAGTAGACTAACCCCATTCCCCTCCCCTCATTATCTTCAAGATCTTGTTGATGATACCTATGAGATACCCGGCCAGATACCTACCTAAGAGATACCCGGCCAGATACCTACCTACAAGTACACCAAAGGTTATTTTATTAGTGGGGATCTAAACTGTTGTCACTATGTCTTGTCCCTTTTGGGACAATTCATAGAAACAATGAGGGATAGAGGTGGGATAGAGATCCTTAGCCTCTGCCGGGGGAGAGAGACTCTGTCTGTCTGTCTGTCTCTCTCTCTCCCTCCTCCTTGTGGACCGGGTGGGATAGAGATCCTTAGCCTCTGCCGGGGAGAGAGACTCTGTCTATCTGTCTGTCTGTCTGTCTGTCTGTCTATGTCTCTCCTCTCCCTCCTCCTTGTGGACCGGGACCACACACGCTTCCTTCTATACTGAGTACCACTTCTTCTCTCTGTCAAGATGTGAAGACGGTGGTGAGAGGAGGTCTGTTGAGTGGAGGAAGAGTCTCGCGGTGACATGCTCCTTGCTGCTCCTTTACCAGATTCCACCAGGTCTTGGGCTCTCTCTCTCTCTCTCTCTCTCTCTCTCTCTCTCTCTCTCTCTCTCTCTCTCTCTCTCTCTCTCCCCCAGGGTTGGTGAAGACTGTGGCTGTTTCCTGCCCTTGACGTCCCGCAAGAGAGCAGCTTTCATGTCAGGGATAAATATTTGTGGATACCCTCAAATCCCTGTCTATTCCATTATTATCGTGTGTCTCGGATGATGTACAGCCGTAGTAAATAGTAGAGTAACATACCTAATACATTGTACTTATTTCTGTTTAGCGTTTTCCCTTCAAAATGCCGAGGAAGGGGAGGAAGAGGTAGGTATTCAATCCTGGCGAAACGAAACTTGACGGCGAGAAACGAACGAAGTCCCAGCAGCCGAAGACGCGGCTGGCTCGACAGGGCCAGTCTGGGTGAACGAGGTTGTCGAGTAGTTGCGCTGCTCCCTCTTGTTTAAAAGGGGGGTGGTAGTTGCCGACGCCTTAGTTACTTCATTACATACACATGACCTAGAATTAAAAAAACGTAATTGACTCGTTTTTGAAGTTGCCAAGGTATAATAATAACATGGTTCAAGTAATATATCCATGGGACTTGCCACACCACCACCTCTTCCTATTGATATACTACTACAATGGACACCACATACTGATAGCTATAATATTCTTACTGAAACGCATTATTTATTCAACATTTCATCTTCCCTTCATGTGGGTGAGAAAATATATAATACCCGCATGTGATAAACAAACAAAACTCTCTCTCTAGTGTTTGCTTAACGATTTTATATTTGTTATCTAGAGAGGTGTAAACACACACACACACCCAAGCGCTGCGATGAAAGGACCTGAAACGAGAGAGAGAGAGAGAGAGAGAGAGAGAGAGAGAGAGAGAGAGAGAGAGAGAGAGAGAGAGAGAGAGAGAGAGAGAGAGAGAGAGAGAGAGAGAGGAGAGAGAGGAGAGAGAGAGAGAGAGAGAGAGAGAGAGAGAGAGAGAGAAAACTGCATCCACACCAGCAGGAAAAGAGACACGCATACATCGAAACAAATGAGAAAACATGTTAACCCTGCACACTGAAAAACAGCCGTTAAAGATACACTATACGGCAACTCACTCACATGTACACTCTCACATTCAGAGTCACGGAGATCCAAGAGCATACAATTAGAAGCCAGAAAACAGGAAAGGTAGTAAACAGTTAATTAATTCGATAAACGACCAATCCACTCCTATACCCTTTGAAATCCCGCCAGATCCCCCTCTCTCTCTCTCTCACCCGCCATCCACAGACCAACGGGCGGCGTCGCTTGTATGCAAATGGCCAGCTCGAGTTAGCTAGAATTTTATGCGTAATATTGAATTCCATTACGGGGCTTGAATTTCATTTTTGGATGCTGGAAAAAAAAAAGAGAGGGAGGAGAAAAGAAAGGGATAATTTTGTGTGTTGGTGTGAATTTGTGTGTGTGGAGGCCAGCAGTTTATTATTCAGATGTAAGAGGAGGTGATGAAACGTCATAATTATTTTTTCTATTTTTAATTTGGCATGCGGAAAAAAAAGAGGATAAGGATAAGAACTGCACTGCTTAATTTTGGATGCTTAGAAAATAAAGAATAGATAGTGTGTGTCTGTGTGTGTGTTCAAGGAGGGGAGGACTGGAGTAGCCAAATAGATGAGAGGGAGGGAGGGATGGAGAGAGAGAAGGAAGAAATTAATCAAGGAAGTGGAGAGAAAATGATCAGGGAGAGAAACTAGGGAGAGAAACAAGAAAGTAAGGAAGAAAGTGGAGAGAGAAAATGATTGAGTTACAATGCGGGAAAGAAGCCGATAGAAGGTCAGCTAGGGGCATGTTTTTATTTACCATAATAATAATTGTTTATATTTTCAGTGCGTGCTTATTGAGAAAATAATATATATATATATATATATATATATATATATATATATATATATATATATATATATATATATATATATATATATATATATATATATATATATATATATATATATATATATATATATATATATATATATATATATATATATATATATATATATATATATATATATATATATATATATATATATATATATATATATATATATATATATATATATACTATATATATATATATATTACGCAAATAACACCAGAGAGAGAGGAGAGGAGAGGAACCCTGACGCAGCATCGACGAATTTAGTCCCGGTGGAGAGAGAGAGAGAGAGAGAGAGAGAGAGAGAGAGAGAGAGAGAGAGAGAGAGAGAGAGAGAGAGAGAGAGAGAGAGAGAGAGAGAGAGAGAGAGAGAGAGAGAGGGTAACCAAGATTCTCAAGCCTCAGTGCTTACTGGTTGTCACAAAACACTCGTAAGTCCAACAGCAGGTCTCACTTTTTCCTCGCGTCCCCGCCACGCTTGCCTGTGCAGGGAATAAACATCATTAATATGTACAAAGAAGGAATTGTTTTAAAAAACGCAATAATGAATGAGAAGGATACAAGAATGGACAGAGGAAGAGACGAGGAAAAAATCATCAATAAAAGAAGAATGGTTCTAAACGTTGTAACGGAATAATAAATGAAAAAAAATGCAGGGTAGAAGACAAGAGGAGACTTACAAAATAAAGAAGGGAGGAAACAAAAAAGGGAGGAAAAGTAATAAATAAAATAGAAAATGTAGTTTGGTGAAATTTATATGAATCTAATCAAGAAAACGTCTGAAATGAAATGCGCCCAAATTTCTCAGTGGACTCTTGAAGCATGCAAGGGAATTGTAATTGTGGTACACAAGAATGTCACTCACAGGTCCTCAAGTTATGGCACAGTGGCAATACACTTTGTTCTCTAGTTTATTGTTGTAATACTTTGTGTGGGGTTGATCTATTGAACTGTTTTGTACCGCTCCTCACAGGGCGTGCCAGTGATACAGAATAGCAAGGGATGAATTGGTAAGAAATCATTGTGTTTTTCCGCCACGTGCACTGAAATAATTCGGTGAGAGGTGAACACTGCTACGCTGCTGCTTAATTTCTGGCACTCAGGTCATGTTTGTAATTATTCCTCCACACGATGTAGCGTAACCACACACACACACACACACAGTAAAATGGATACAAACTTTATTTATGCTTTTCTGTTGCATCTTTGTTGAGAGAAAGATGTCATGAATGATCTGGATTAATGTTTTACACAGTTAAATTTGAACTATTTAGAGAACTATTTCGAAATTACTCTCCCCTCTCCCTTTCCCTTCCCCGCAAAGAGGCGCCACAAGCCCGTATCGCCACCGTTCTCACTCTAATCGGAGGAAAGAGGGTGAGAAGAATGGCCAGCGAGCACGATGTTAAGTGGAGGCAGTGGAATGAGGAATGATGCGTGATGGAGGAGAGGGCGAAAAAAGTCGAGAGAGAGAGAGAGAGAGAGAGAGAGAGAGAGAGAGAGAGAGAGAGAGAGAGAGAGAGAGAGAGAAACGCTTGGTTTGGCTTGGAGTTTTAAACACTAACAAGATAAGCTTTCAGTACTAATAACGGAGGGTAACGGGAGATGACGCTGGAAATTAGGAGGAGGAGGAGGAGGAGGAGGAGGAGGAGGAGGAGGAGGCCGCTGCTTTAATATCGGGCCAGCACTGATAGTTAAAGGCGAATGGCGGAGTGAGCGCAAGCGGGACATACACAAACTGGAACGGACATTTATCGGTACTTGAAGAGAAATAATTGCGTATCACTTAAGTAAGATACGTGGCGAATGAAATTGGTACGTCCCCCCCGACCTCCCCCCCCCCACTCTCTCTCTCTCTCTCTCTCTCTCTCTCTCTCTCTCTCTCTCTCTCTCTCGGACATAATAAGAGGAACCTTCGTGGGTAGAATTCACTTAGAAGCCTCCCACGATTTACATTAGGTTAAGTTAAGTAAGGCAGGGGAGCTTATTTTCAAGTGCAATTGGGTTTCTTTGTAAACTCCACACAGGAACATAACACACTCTAGTACTACTGAAAGGGTTAAACTGTCCACACACCACAACCACAAATACCACCACCAACAATCCCAGCTCACACTCACTCATCTCTGCGCCACATTTTCTCTCCTACAGATCCCCATTCACAGATAGGTTACGTCAAACTGCCGGCGTCTCTGTCAGCCGAGGTGCCTCATTGTGAGTGTCGTCCCTGGAAAATGGAAAGATTATTATATTTACATAGGGTGATTGATGGATATGATTTTTTTTATCCTTTATTATTATTATTAATTTTTTTTTTTTTTGTAGGGGAGAAGCGACGACAAATTAACGCTTTCTTCCCCATTTTTTTGTCACGGTCGGTCTCCTTCAGGCATAAAAAAAAAAAAAATAAAAGAAAGGAATAAAATAAGCATCGCTCACAACACTGTAAAACCTGAAATTCGTGTTAGTTTACGCGCTGCAATCCGAAGAGCATTAATGCAAAACTCATACCGTCCGTTGTAATGCAAATGTTGATATCTAAAACCGACTCCCATTAGGGCGGGCCGGCGTTCAATAAAGCGTTGTGCATCATGACTGTGTTTTTAGTGACGGGGAGCCGGGGACGGGTTGTCGCGGCGTGCATGACAATGTATTTTTGGATCCGGCAGCGGTGGCAGGTTAGTGCAGCACTGGTGGGGATGGTGGGCGGGGGGACACGAGGGCTGGGGATTGGACTTTTTGTAAATTCCACACGAGAACATAAAAGGAGTAAAGTGGAGAGAGAGAAAAAAAAAAAAGAAAATCCACACGAGAACAACATGAGTAAAGTAATTCACTAAAATAATTCAACCTTCACTTCCCAAAACTTATAATTGGGAATTTCGTTTTGCAAATTCCACATAAAGAACATAAGTAAATCCGTAAAATAATTCCACAAATGGTAAATTGCTTCCTAAACTAATCCTATATGTAATGGGGATTTCTTTTTGTGAATGCCACCCTAACAAATTGATTACCCAGCCTAATATGATCTTAATTTCCCCTAAACTAACCTAAAATATGAGGGAATTTTTTGTAAATGCAACGCCAAGACAAAATATTCTCCAATCTAACCTAGCATGAATAATGGGAGGAGGAGGAGGAGGAGGAGGAGGAGGAGGAGGAGGAGGAGGAGGAGGAGGAGGAGGCGGCTTTCAATTAAATTCCACCCGTAAAAAAGAAAAAAAAAAAAAGAAAAACTACCAATGACGAACTCCGCCAACCTAACCTCGGAATTCATCAATGAGGAAATGACTTTTGAGGTAGTCTAGGGAATGTTCACGGGGAAATCTTGTGGTGGTGTCCAGGTGATGAATTTCGCACCTGGTGATATCTATGGGAATGGAACACTGAAGAAAATACGTAGCTGGAAGAGGAGTGAATGCGGAGTGGTTGAACAGGTAAATCATGACGTGTGCAAGTACATTACAGTGTTATTATTGAGGTTTTGGACACATGGGACGCAGCAATTATTTCGTGGAGTGTATGCATGAATGAAACTGAAGGAAAATTAAGTAAAAACCGAAGAAAATAACTGGAACGGTGGAATGAGCGTGGTAGCTGAATTACCCGGGTAAATGGGCGGTGAGTACACTGAGGTTCTGGACACGAAGTACTGAAGTGTATACATGAAATAAATTGAAATAAAAAAAAATACTGAAGAAAGCAGCACAAGGAAGCCAAGGATGTGAGGAGAAAATAGTGTAGTTAAGAGTCTTCACGCTTCTCTCCCCCGCCACGTCAATTCCTTGGGTCGCGCATGAACCGACGGCAGACTATCTAATATTGTAATGCACAGGGAAGTACCGTTGGAATAAAGACGCTCAGTTCACAGTTTAGACGTCTTCGCTATATGCATAACATCACCAGATTCCCAGAGAGGCCACAGAGGCGCCGCTGCTGCCCTCCCGCACCGCCCCGTCCCGTCCCAGCCACCGCCTCATAGCACACGCCATAAATTTACTTCCGACTTAAAGAGTGCAAGTTGCGTTTTCCAAAAGTGGCAACATAAACTTCCTGGAGCGCATTGCTATTCCACCATTAAAAAGTTATTCATGGTTAATTTTAGTAATGGAATTCAGATTAAACTTCCAGACTTTTAAAAATCACTTAATTGAATTGCATGTCCAGCGTTTGACTTGTAATTCAGTTTATAAATGTAAATAGGCAAAGGAATTGTCAGTTTTTATATACATATTATACACCACATACCTACAAACACTGCTGGAACTGGCCTGCTGCATCCCAACCCGTGGCCTCGGCGCGCAGGAATAAAAATGAGATACAAGACAACGTTCGAAAGTTCAGTATTATCGTGCAAGGAGAAATATACGAGTTAAGTTTCCGTCACGGACAAGCAACAATGAGTGCGTGACCGTGCCAACTCACTGCAAGGGGAGGGGAAGGCAACATGCTCAGAAGTCCCGCGTAGCAATGAACTGGGCACTGCAACAGAGAGCTCTGGTACATGTTCAATACCCTTCAACTTAACTCTTAACTAAAGCTTTCTTCCCATACTTACAAAATATTCTACGAGCAGACGCGCCTCACCACCTGACAAAAGGTTATTTCCAGCAAACTTGAGAATATTGATGAAGCGAGATTTACACGCACGCTGCCTTAACATTTACGAAAGCTGAGCGAGAGAGAGAAAAAAAGTACATTGCAACATTTCGAAAACTTAAGATATTTTAATAGTTTGAGTCTTCCTCGTATTTGTCTGTTTTACACACACACACATTGAGAATGAGGCATATAAATAAGGAGGAGGTATATAAATAAAACATTCTTTAGTCCCGGTAAAATAAAATACTGTCCTACGAAGATTTTCTGCTTTAGTGCATTTTTGTAAACATTTTTCGGTATCAGACTCACTCCAGCTGAGCGCCTAACCCCCAGCTGAATGGATGGTCTTCCCATTTTCTTCTCTCGTTTGTTCATATGGTGTCGCTCTTCCTCACTTACTTGCTACCTGTATTTTCCTCTATTGTTTGTTGACATGGGTCGCTCCTTCTCACTCCCTTGCTGTCTGTCTCTTCTTTCCCTTCTGTCATTTTTCCCTTTAACAGATTTCAATGCTTTCTGAGATCTTGTCAACTACTTTTTATTAACTTCTATTCTGTTCTCCTTTGATGTTTGGTAATACGGGATCTCTCTTCCTCACTTCTCTGTTACCTCTCACTTCATTCCTTTGTCATTTATCTCTTTATATTCATTCTGCTAGATTATATTGCTTTCTTCGACCTCTCAAGTCCTTTCATAAATTTCTACTCTATTCTTACACCTGTCATAACTTTCCCTTTATTCTATTCCTTCGTTAACATTCAAAGGACTTAAAAAAAGGTTAGCATGGAGACAAACGGAGAGAACTGGGAGCATGAATGTTTCTCTTAAGGCAACAACAAGACTGTAAGATGAAAGCAAGTACCTGATATGCTACTCCTATGAAAATAAAGATGCATCACCGAGGTCACTGGTCACAATACTGTCTCTCTGCGTCGCCCTGATTCCACGTCCAAACAAGCTCCGTGTTCGGTGCTGTGTTGTCTGATTAATTTACAGTCTTGAATGCCTGCATCAAGCACAGACAATTTGCTCCTGTTAATGAATTAAATACGGATGGATGAATCTCACCTCGCGATATTAGAGGAGGAGGAGGAGGAGGAGGAGGAGGAGGAGGAGGAGGAGGAGGAGGAGGAGGAGGAGGAGGAGGAGGAGGAGGAGGAGGAGGAGGAATCACGAGAACATACGGGGAACTGCAAAAAGCCAGAAAGCTTATCGGACTACCAGACTTATCAATCTGTATTGAAAAAATGACAAAGACTAGGAGGAGGAGGTAGAGCGAGAAAATGAGTAATTACTCTGACCTCCCGTGGCTGTCAGGCGTCTGGGATTAACAACTCAAGCGCCACTGTGTTCACGACTTGCCTCTCCTCCTCCCTTCCACTCTCCCTCCCTCCTTCCCTGCCTGCTGTGTAGTAAGCAGCCTGTCCCTCGCCCCCTCGCATCTTTGCTCCTCTAATTTGTGCCTCAATACCATACTTTCCTTCTCGCATTTCCCGCCAACTGTCTGTCCCCGAGCCTGTTTTCTCAGTACGTGTTTGCATGTGCTTGTCGGAAATCTCTCTCTCTCTCTCTCTCTCTCTCTCTCTCTCTCTCTCTCTCTCTCTCTCTCTCTCTCTCTCTGGGCCTCCTTTGTTCGGGTCCGGAATTGCAACATGGCCGCTTCACAAAGGGACTCGGTGGCGGCCTTAAGGGGACGAGCGGTGGACTGCAGCCTTTGTTCGTGCATCAGTTAAATTAATTGTTATTTTTCTTCCCCGTCCGAGGCAGCGGCGCAGGGAGCCTCAGCCAGCGTCCAGCCTCAGCGGTAACAGCCAACAGCCAACAGCCTCTCCACCTATTGCTTGTATCCCTTCCCTCATCGGATTCCACCTCTCGTTTCCCTTTTCTCACGCATCCTTCATCTCTCGCTTCCCATTCCTCACCCTTCACCATCTGTTATCCTACTTTCCTCCTCCTCCTCCACTCCATCTCTCATCTTACTTTCCTCCACATCCTCTTACTTTAATTTCTCCTTCATTTCTCGTCTTTCCTTACTCTTCCTCCTTCACTTCGTTCTCGTCTTCCTTTCCTCCTTTCACATTTCCCTACTCCACAGCCTCTCGCCTTCTATTTGCAACTCCACCTCTTGCTTTCCTTTCCTTCTCCTCTTCCACCACTAGTATCCTTTTTTCCTCCTCCACCTCACGCTACCATTCCCTCTCCAACCTAGCCTGAGTTCCCTGAGACGAGGATGACATCTGGCTGGCGGGAATAGTGATGTTGCCTCGTGTTCCTGTGTGCACGTCAGTCTCTGCTCATTCTTACCTAAACTTTAATTTTGGCGTTGTCTGAAAGGAAGTGTAGCGACAGTTTAGCTTTTGGGAGAAGAGAAGAGAAGAGAAGAGAAGAGATGAGCAGAGAGAAGAGAAGAAAGGAGAGAGCGCGCAACTAACCCTAATCATCCCCATGTGCAGTGTTTACATACGATAACGCAAACACAAGATCATATTTTGAGCTCCCCTTTGTATTTCCTGAGCGAGTTCGAGGAAAACGAGACGTGGTCCGAGTGAAACATTAACGAGACATGGAGGGCGGAGGTCACACTCCCGCTGCCACGAGCACACAAGCACGAGCACACCGCTGGTAATGAAGAAGTCACCGGAACGTTAAGTCCAGTGACAGCAGCTTGGAAATTACGAGATGTGAGAGAGAGAGAGAGAGAGAGAGAGAGAGAGAGAGAGAGAGAGAGAGAGAGAGAGAGAGGCGAGTTTCTGAGGGCATATATGGATGGAACGGAAAGTCAATGCATGTGATTAACTCTTTGGCTACTGTGGCTTCCCTTCCAGCTTTATGAAATGGTCTGGGGGGAGTATATAGCGTGATTTTGAAAGACCAGTCACAGCAAAAGAAGAGATGGATTAGTTCAGGCCATTCTGTGCCCGTTTTAATTTTGTTTAATGAATTCATCTAGAATTAGTCAAAAGAAACGAATGTCATCCGATCTTTTCCCACTGACGGTGTAGGATTCTTGATAAGCTAACGTGAAAATAAATCCATCTTTGAAAACCCAAATAAAAGGTAATGAAGAAACACCAAGAAGAGATGAGACACGTAAGAAGAATAAGAGACAAGAATGAAAAAGGAAGTAAGAAAGAAAAAAGTAAATACGGGAAGAAGAATATAAACACGAAACAAGGTACCAAGATTACAAGAGCCTGGTGGATGACAGACAAGTGACCACCGAGGAGAATAACAAGATACAACGGGACTCAAGAACGGGCAGTGCTTTTGTTCTAGTATATCAACACGCCGCGTCTCTTTACAAGTGGATACAGCAGTAACTTTACTCTGCCTCGGACTGAGTGTAGTTTTTTTTGTATGGCGCATGAAAATTTACTGAAGCCACGCACCGCATCAGCTACGATGCATCCATCAGCCAACCCTCCTACACAACACTTCAAGGAGCACCACATTACCACACCACTCACATAAGGAATGGCGTGGCCTGCTCCTTGCTTCCCCAGACTGACTACTGCTTGTGCCCCACCGCCAGCTGGTCTCCGCCGTGAGCCAAGAGCCTCCCGCCTACCGGAATCTCCGTCAGATCTCCGGTGCCGCTGGTCACTTCCGAGGAGCAACGAGACACCACTCACGGTAATTAAAGTCTGCTCGCTCGCGCTCTCTCTCCCTCTTTCTTCTCCACTACGCAGCGGGAATGGAGGAAAATTGCTCTCCTGAAGGGAAATTTTCACTTCGTCTCGTAAAGCGACAAACAAACCTCTTCAATATTTTTACGACAATGAACTTGAGAACTCAACCAGTAAGACAACCTCCACTCCAACATTCCCGAGTGACTGAGGGACGAACAAACACAAGCAAATTAATACAAGTGGACAAGGTACAAAAAATGAACAAATTACATACGTATGGAAATGGTACACAGAAAATAATCAACAAATGAATACGCAGCCATTGTTGGCCTTACAATCTTTATGGTTCCAGCAAGCCCACGACGTCCTACGTCCCCACACGGGGGAAGAAAAAAAAAAAAAAAAAAGCGCCCTAAGGTATAAACCCTTTCTTCTAGGAGAGAAAGTAGAGAATGTAGCACTTGAAAACGCCGGATTCATAGAAAAAGTACTTGGTTTATATATGTCCCCTTAACCTGACAACATTGTACTGCTACCACCCCCACCAGTACTAAAATACATAATACTTGGTTAACTGACAAGACCTCTCCGAAGATTCTCAGCGCCTCACAAGAATGACCCAAGAGCCCCATGCATCTGATTCTACCGTTCTGTAAACACACTAATTTCCTAGCCTCATACACCAGGCTAGCCACGCTCTCCCTATCCTCTTCCAACCCTCCCCTTGCAGTACTCAGCTCTTCTTCTTACTCCTCCTCCTCCTCAGCTTTCCATCACTTTTAGATCCAAGTACTTGCTTTTCTTTTACATTTCTCACTATATTTCTATACTTTACTGCTTTTATTTTCTCTCCCTTTCTCTCTTTCATCCTTCTTTATCAAGTGTTCGAAGGTCTCGCTTAAAACCTTCCATTTATTTCCACCCAGGCCTTCCCCCCCCACTCTCTCTCTCTCTCTCTCTCTCTCTCTCTCTCTCTCTCTCTCTCTCTCTCTCTCTCTCTCTCTACCGGGACTAAATTCGTCGATGCTGCGTCAGGATCCCAGCTAAGGCAAGCAAGTCCAGTCACGCCCCAAGTGCAGCCACAAGTGCAATCTTTAATACGAACTAAGCTAAACCGTTTTCCCTTCCCTGCTCTTCCCCTTAATTGCTTTCACCAGCCGCTTGCAACGACGTGCCGGGTCTTGCTACATTTCCCTCTGGCTGGCAGTCGTCTATCGCGTAATGTGCATAAAAAAAAAAAAAAAAAAGAAAAAAAAAAAAAACGGAAATCGTAACAGTTTGTTCCACGTGAAATGCTGTTGAAGCAATTAGCATCCTGTCACTTGATTTCTCGTTACCTGGAAGTATTTATTGTCTGACTGTTTCGCGAGCACACATTCACAGTCTCTCTCTCTCTCTCTCTCTCTCTCTCTCTCTCTCTCTCTCGTAAGGTTCTCCATCTCCACTCCTTTCTTACCTTTATCTCTCGCTTTTGTTTAATCTGATAACAATGCCATTTCGTGTCATCTTCCTTCATTCTTATCGCCTCTCATCAGCCATCAGATTCGCGCCACACGACCATGTACAGATAACATTCAAGCGTGCACTTACTACATTCTCCAGCTGTACCCTGTTTCGTTCCTCCACCTAACTGCGCCATTTAGTCTTACCTTATCACCATCACTAACACAAGTAGATGCGCCACGGTCACGTATACGCGACATTTCAGCCAATTACCAGTCTTAGTTAGAATACAATGATTTTTTTTTTTTTTTCGTACTGTTTGATTTGATGTTCTGGCTTTGTATCTTTTGTATTCTTTGTATTCTTGTTTGAAGTTCTTGCAAGCTGGCAATACTCGTGCTGAGATCTATTCTGGTATAATGTGTTTCGTAGTTTAGAAATCAACGGCAAATTGTTCAATCTCGAGCTTCGATGGCTGTGTTACCACTCCTCCTTCTCCTTCTCCTTCTCCTTCTCCTTCTCCTCCTCCTCCTACTACTACACAACAACAATGCTTTCTATTTCTAGCCTTACCCCTCCTCCTCCTCCTCCTACTACTACTATTCGACAATGCCTCCTCCCCCCCTTCCTCCTCCTCCTACTACCTCGATGATAACATCTAACCCTCCTCCTCCTCCTCCTACAACTACTACTCGACAATTCTTCCTCCTCCTACCTACTACTACTACTACACGACAATGGTTCCTATTCCTAGCCCTCCTCCTCCTTCTACTACTACTACTACACGACAATTCTTCCTCCTCCTCCTCTTACCTATTATTACTATTACTACTACTACAATGTCTTCTAACTTTTCTTCTCTTATTACCACTCGACAATGCTCATCACCATCTCTTGTATTTTCAGAACTAATAAACCAGTACCTCCTGTCAATCATCCTGCCCAAGTTCATCTCAACCCCGTAATTCATCTTTTGAAGACCTCGCGGCTTTCTGGCTCCGAGAACTCAGTACGCGGCCGCCAATTGTGCAACCATTCAACTGTTATGGCTCCTCAGGCTTGTTAAATTGGCCTGGAGCACGGTGTGGGTAAAACTTGGTAAGACAACACTGCAGTACCAGGACTGATCGAGCTGTTTACTTTTGCTCAGTTAAAATGGTCTAGGGTTCCCGAAATTGATCAAAGTGCCGTAGTGTCATTAACAGAATTAGATTAATGCGTGAGGAGGTTAAATCTACGTCTCAATGAATGTTTTTGTATGTCCGGTACAGAAAAGAAGACCATAGTTCATTTTTCATCATTAGCGTGTCAGTTAACGGTGTCAGTCAGGCAAGGAATGAAGATATCCGGTTTGAGCCTCCAAGTAACAGTTTCAGTGGCAATGGGATGGGCGAGGTGGTAGCGTGGGTGGTACAGAGTTGCACTACTTGCGGGGTTGTGGGCGGAACAATGGCACGCGGGATTTAATTAGTCAGCGTGCATGGGCGTGGGGTAATACAGCAGCGTGGCAGGCCCGATGCTTACCAAGTGTTGTGTCACCGTGTCCAGCAATCACATAATCACATCTTGGTAAAATCACACTATAATACATTACACTGAAGCTAAATTACGAAGCTAAACTGTGTTGGAGCCATCGCGCCTCACTTATTTTAGCCAACACACACACACACACACACACACACACCTACGAAATGTTATTATAATTGTCCCGCGCTGAGAGAGAGAGAGAGAGAGAGAGAGAGAGAGAGAGAGAGAGAGAGAGAGAGAGAGAGAGAGAGAGAGAGAGAGAGAGAATGAAGACCCTTGCGGAATGAGTCGAATCGTTTCATACTTTAAAATATTCTCCCAACACTAATCCAAATCCTTTTAAAACAAACAAATCCGTCATTATTCACCGAAGACATAATGCAGACTATTTAATGTCGGAAAACACCCTCGAGAAATTAACTCCAAACTTTCCATCAGAGGGCGCAGTGAAGATACGAAGAAAACCTGATTGAATATCGACCAAAAGTATAAATCGATGCCACATCTTTCTTTCTTGTAGCAATAACTGAACCACTTAAGCTTTTGACTGATAAGGGTCTTCATTGAGGTTAAGATAATATTCTGATGCAACACTTGATAAAAGTTTAGAAATAGACCAACGACAAAAGGGAGAGATAACGCAGTTCAAACTTCATGGTGCAAACAGTACAGCCGCCCAGTGTTCCTTACTCACAATGAAGCAAGAAGTGTCATACAGTTATTAGCAGTCTGTGATAAAACCAAGCCAGCCTCGACCACACTATCTCTCTTTTATAACACGTGCGGGACTTAACACCAGAGAGAGAGAGAGAGAGAGAGAGAGAGAGAGAGAGAGAGAGACTGTCCTCTTCAAAAGTCACACGATTTTGAAGCTTCATAAAGTAAACAGGCGGCGGGAGAAATTGAAATCAACCGAGTATGGAGAGTAACCGCAAATATATAAACCAATAAATAAATAAATAAACGGAGGATTAAAAAAAAAAAGTGATCTTTTTACAAGGTTTCATGAGCTTCTCTCCATTATTCCACGGCAATAACCAGGTGCTAAAAATATCACAGGAACATTATTAGATTAAAAAGATAAAGAAAAAAGGGATAGGATACACTGGGAGAGAGGAGACTAAAGGGTTTGCTCTTCCACGCGCGTCCGAGCTCCCTAATCCACTTACATGCTCTAAGGGGAGTTGCTGCAGCGCCGGGAACTCTGTCTGTCTTGTCTTATTCACCAACTGACGAGACCAAGGCCCAGGGCGGCGCGGTGGCTCCTCCCTCGCCGTGTCGCAGCCTAGGGGAGGGAGGTGGGGGTAATGGTTGTTAGGATGATGCCTAACTGAACATCCCCTATTTGTCTCCTCTCTCTCTCTCTCTCTCTCTCTCTCTGTGTGTGTGTGTGTGTGTGTGTGTTTTGCTCCAGTCTGTCTGTCTGTCTGTGTATCTGTTTTGTCCCTGTCTGTGTGTGTCTGTTTTGTTTCTCTCTCTCTCTCTCTCTCTCTCTCTCTCTCTCTCTCTCTCTCTCTCTCTCTCTCTCTGCATGCATTTACATTCCTCTTAATTTGTCGATCACTGATGGCATAATAATCCTTCTCCCTCACCGGTCCCTTCCCCTCCATCCCTCCTTCCCGCCCCTTCCTTCTCGTTCACCAGTCCCTTCCCGTCCATCCCTCCTCGCTCACCAATCCCTTCCCCTCCATCCCTCCTTCCCGCCCCTTCCTTCTCGCTCACCAGTTCTTTCTCGTTGCCTCCCTCCCGTCCATCCTTCCTTCCCGTCCCCTCCCTCCCGTCCACCAGTCCTGTCGCGTCCCCTCCCTCCTTCCCGGCTATAATTATGAGTCTTCCTTCAAGCGGCCCGTTTTCCTTTGTCGTCGTGTTTACCTCGCCGCCACCTGCACCCACGCTGCTAGTTCCCAGATTACTACACCTTAATTAGTGGCCGGACAAAGGGAAGGAGTCACTCTGCGTCTCGTCTAATTGCAATTATGAAGACGATCAATAAATGTGCCAAGAAGGGAGTGAGGTGAGGCGCCGCGTGACGTCAACCTATGTACAATAATTGTGCGTTTACTGCCCACCTGCGAATGACTTGGCTTCTGTTATGCATACTGTATACCTAACATATCCTATCGTAACGTTACGTAACATAACCTTATCTAAGCAAAGTAATACCAAACCAAACCAACCTAATCCAACCTAACCTGATCTAGGCTTATCTGATCTAATCTAACCTAACAGATACAGCAGGCCTACGTCTGTCTGTCTTTCTGGCAAACGAAACCATATTTTCTGGTGACACCGTATACTTCCTCTCTACATTTGTAGTTACGACATCAATAATAATAATAATAACAATAACAATGATGAATGAATTAAAAAATATTACACGTGGCAGTTAGGTTAGTTAACAAATCTGCGTCGGTTATGATGGAAGCTTGTTACCACACCAATAGTTACCTTTGCCGATGTGGAACAGGTGTAATTCTATAAATTTCCCAAGTAACCATACCTAATATAACAGCTCCACTCTGCAGCCTGATCCACGTGCACCGGGCGGCCTGCTGTCTGGGTCTGCCTCAGCGCACTGGTTCGAAACGGATTCGTACCCATGCATGACTTCACCTGCTTTGTTACGCTAATTGGCTATCGAGTTTAGGTTGAGTAATCTAGAATACATGAAGGCGTTTAGTAATAATTACTAATTAAATCACACCATCTGTCCATTGTATCCGCATAAATGGAATAATGGGCAGGGAAAACCTTGAAGGAAACCACTCATGTGAGACTGATGACCCATCAAGGTGTTTTCCCGTCACTTGCGGCGGCTGTTGCTATAAAAAAAAAAAAAAAAAAAAAAAAAAAAAAAAAAAAAAAAAAACGCGGACTTAATGAGACCACTCTTTATCTCGGTGTTCCCAGGGAGTTATTGGATTTCTTTGGAGACCGCGGTGTGACGTAACGTGAACTGCGCACGATGTCCCCACCAGCACTACCAGCACCAACACATCATCGTACAGACAGGCAGTTGTACCCTTCCCAGAACACAATAGTACTCGTAGACCAGACCACACCTAGCTAGTTTTCTCTTACTACGATAATTGATAAATGTTAGATAGTAAAGTTAAAAAGCGTAGTGTTTAAAATTCATCGCATTCCTGCACTTCTGAACTACCTTCTTGAAAAATAGTCTTTTGATGCTTCCTCAAGACGTAACGGCATAATGGAAGGGACGATAAAGGTTGTTTTCCTCCATAAAGTTACTCGAAGGACGAGACGAGGCTACATGACACGAAACGAATGCCACGAGGAGGGCGTCTCAGGTCTTTACGTCTGGTACTCTTGTTCATTATCATTAATTTTTGACGAGTAAAGTTGGAAGTGCTGAGATTCAAAACAATGTCTGGGTTATTACTTGTCTTGTACTGGATGATAATAGTGCAATTAGACAATGCAATGTTTTCTTTCTATAATAAATGCTGGGTAGTTTGTGAGTTACTAAGGATACAATGCAACTATAATATTAGTAACAAGCTATAACTACCTCCCGTATTGGTTGGAAATGCAATATAAATCATGATCGTTTTCATAGTAAGTGTTGGTTTTAAGTGTTAGCAAACTACAATAAACCATCTCTTTCGACATCTAAGGTTGGCGAGTGTGTAAGGGTAGTAACGAGGTAGGCCCATCTTCTGAAACCCTTCACCGCCGCACCTCCACTGTTTTCAAAAGGCTCTAGTTCAAGTTACAAGTTTTTATGGACGTTTCTATAATTCTAGTGACATAACAAGATTTCTGCATTATTAACAGGAGAAACACTATTGAGAACACGGCTAATCACCTCTGTGGCCTTTGAAAATAGTCGCGGTGAGAGCGCAAAACGTTTCTGAATATGGACCATAATGAGACAAACTAAATCACCATCCGCTAGTCTGATTACCATCCCCGAGCTCTTGTTACACTAAATGACTAAACATTCCACTATATCAAGTTCGAGGTATTTCCACGTCCTCAGTTTAATAAGGCGTTTTTCTGCAATACGAAGAGAAAATTAGTAGATGTAATGCAATATCAGATCCGTCACCAGGGACCGAAGACTTGCCAACTATACCGCGATGACAACCGACAGGGAACACACATTCTCGACACATACAAAACGACGCTCAAAATAAGGGATGCAAGGCTCTCCAGGCTCATGTCCATTGGCTGCGGGATCCACGAGAGACGGATCGCCAGGTGCACTGAGACCGGCGACTCGTACCACCACCGAATGTTGAGAGAGAGAGAGAGAGAGAGAGAGAGAGAGAGAGAGAGAGAGAGAGAGAGAGAGAGAGAGAAAACGCATATTCACGATAACAATAAATGGCATACTTTTTAAACTTTCGAAATATCTAAAAGCTCTAGTCTAGGGGAATATTTTTTGACCTAACAAAACTTAACCTATACCAAAACACTTCATTACCTTTCAAGTGGCACTGTTACCTATTCCAAATCTTGCAACGTTCCCCAGTGCCATTTCTGTTGCGTCATATCAACTCGAGACATCTGCAAGTACCAAACAGCCAGTAAGATCAGTAAAAATGTGGTATGTTTCCAGTATTATGCTGTCTGGCCTTGATATTGATATGTGTGGCCAGCTGTGCTATTCCAAAGCTCCTCGGGGCGTTAGTACTGTGGGCCATGAGACTAAGAGTGTGGATGATGTGTACGTGTGTGGTGCTTTGTCTGGGCCACCTTGTGTGAAATTGCCGGCCTTGTGTATAGATGTAAGGACTAATGCTTCCCATGCCAGTTTCTTTCAGAGTACTCTACCGTTATTAGCCGACCAATACAATTTCATAATAAACCTAAGCCAGCGTCATAACCTGCGCCATACTTAACCAGACGCATCCTTCTCGCTCGCAGGGCACCAGCCGGAAGGAGGGAGATAATCTTTGCCGGTTCATTAGCTTTTGTCTAATCCCTGCCACAAACACGTGTCTCCTCACCTCTACTCACCAGCGCCACATCATCGCCTCGCCATCAACAACACACTCAAGGTTCTCGCATTAAAGTGGGCTTATACTGTACCTGCAGCGGCGTCGGAGGCACATAAAGGACGTCCACGAGCCCAAGTCAGCTGCTGTCTGTTTCGGACCGGTTGCTCACCTCTCGGCTAGGGGTGATCCGGTACAGCAGCAGAAGGTCGCCTTGCGCGCCTCACTCTCCGCGTAAACAGGAACGATTTTAATTATGGAATAAATTAACGCTAAATATAATCCAATTAACCAAACATACAAAATAACGTACTCCAAGTGAAAAATAAAATAAGCTTATTTGTGCATATATTGTCCGCACACGAAAGAAGGAAAAACAAACCCACAAGAAAGAAGTATACAAGTGATGGCTTACCTGTATGACTTAAAGTAATGCTGGAAATCAGGCGTTACAAGACCAAGACCGCTGCTCCTCGCTCAGAGTACGAAGGACACTTAACAAGGGTCACGTTATCAGGTCAACTTTTCCTCTTCCACTCTCAATCTGCAAACAGAAGTCATCTAAGTCTCTGTAGTGATATAAATTTCAATCCGACAAAATGATTCAGGGTGTGGGCTGTTTTGAAATACGAGCCTTAAATCCGCTCTCCGCCCATCACCACTGTAGCCTCTGCTTACTACCACTGCAGACTTATCTTCCGTCAACATCCATGGACCAAGGAAGGAAGATGAAAAGGTGAGACTCTCCAGAAAAGAAAAGTTCCGAGACTAAACACTGTGCTGCCTGACGTATGTTTAAAATAAGGCCATCACAGAAAATATATGGTTTAAGCGGTGACTATTGTATTATTAGCTTACTGCGTGTTTCCATTCTTCGTTTGCTTGAATCTATTTTCGTTATTTATCTATTTTTTGTCCCCAGCTCCTGCATGCATTCTGATGCGTCACGCTGCCATGGCGCCACGTCGGTCACTGGGCAGCCCTTCACAATGACCTCGTATCACTGCCACCTCATCTTCACGTGAATTACTATCTGCCACGCAACACCCTTTAAACTTTCATCTTATTTCATTATTATTTTTACGTGTCATGGAGAATAGTCAAGGGAATATATATATAACGCAGAATAGTCAAGGGAATATATATAACACGTTCAACTTATCACTACCAAAATGTTAAAGGATAAATCAGATAAACACACCCAGTTTAGCTCCGGTACGCCATCTGTTACGTCACCTGAGGAACCCTGAACAAATTCACTGAACAAAAATATAACTACAGGCAGATACTGAGTTTTTTTTTTTTTTTTTTTTTATAACGCTATCATTTCTTTTTTTGTTATGAGTGGTGTCTTTCAAGATTATACTCTGAAGTCGTATCTGAGTATTTTATTAAACTTGAGAAGCCTCAGCAATCAGAGGGTTAAACAAACATTAAGTGGCGGCGCGTTCGTCACGTCACGGGATGGGGTGGGATGGGGAGGGGCAGAGTGGGACGGGGTGAACTTCCCCTCTCACTCACGTTTCAGCAAAGACCAAATGACCAGCAGGTAATGCAATAAACGATGAATTAGCATGCTGACGCTACTCGGGTAACTGCTCACTCACACGATCCACATCCATCGGACAAGGATGAAATGCTCCCCTGCAAGCCCTGCCCCGCCCGCCCGCTCAGGCAATAAACCTCTTAACTGCAGCACCGAACCACGCCAGCAGTTCCCTCACGCAGGCCATTGATACTGCAGGAACAGCAAGGGCGGAGCGTGGCGGCGGTTGGAGCATAAGTATCGTGCCTGTTGCGGCGGCCCGGCCAATAATCCCCCAATTCCCTCCGTCAGTATGAGCCTCTCTCCTGAAGCAGACTCCAAGTGATTCTCCTTGATCGCGCTTTCCACGGTAACCTTTATCCTCTTGCTCTGATTACACTCCAGCCATTAAATGTACCTACACCCGATTGAACGCTTTCTAATCTTCATACATTCTAAAGCTAAGGAGAGGGTCGCAAGGGGCACGCCGGGAAGTGTTTACTCGAGGTGTTCATTCCCGATACACGAGCCGATCCGATGCAACCTGAAGGGACAAGGAGACAACGGTAAGATTATCAAGTGAACCTTCCCTTCCCCCTTCACTCAACACCTGCAAGGAATAGTCACCCTTATGAGTTTCCGAATACGTGCTATAATTTTCTACACGTGGATCTGCAGAGAATTGGTGGTTTAACTGTATAACTACTATGGGCGTCCTCCAAGTAAGTCTTTCCCCTCCACTCAACTCTTACGAAATTCTCAATAACGTGCTACAACTTTTTACATGTGGATCTTTAAGAAGTGGGTGGTTTACCTGTATAACTGCAAAAGGTGGCCTTCATTAAACACAGCGTGAAAGTTGTGTGTGTAATGACAGAGGAGACGAAAAAAAGAATTAGAGGTTAATCTTATTTTTTTTATTTATTTATTTTTAAACAACGGAAGTCTTCAAGAGTTTAGTATAAAAGGTAAGTGTTTTAAAAGTTGTTGGTGATTGAAGAGAAAAAAAAAATGTACAGCAGAAGAGGCAAACAAGGGACAACATATGTGTTTAAGAGTTTCGTAAGAAAAAAAAAAAAGTCTTTTAAAAGTTGTTGGTGATTAAATGATTAAACTGTGCAGCAGAGAAAGGTTTCATAATATTGGCCAAACGAACAATGATTATTACAAACTATGTTAACTATTTGAAGGGAAAATTCCTAATGGAGGCCATGTTCATTCCCTTCAGGTGTTGGACAAGCATGAAGGCGTGCGTGGGACAGCACGTATAAACCTTTGTCAGGCGGGAAACAAAATGACAGCACAGGCTCAGGCGACCCAGCGGGACTGAGGCGCACTGTGTCAAGGTTTGTGGGCGACTCGTATTCACAGGCATAATACATTTTGCCTTCAGGAATAATAATAACAAAAAAAAAAAAAAAAAAAAAATGTAATAAATAAGTAAATAAATAACGCAGGAAGATTCAAGACTCAAACAGGAAAAAAAAAAAAAAACTAACAAACTAACGAAGTAACTAACCTACTAAATAGATCATTCAATAAACAAGTAAATAAACAAACAAATAAGTAGATCAAAAGTGATTTTCCAAAAGGCTGTGAAGCGTAATAAACAGAAACAGATCAATCTAAATAACAGTAATAGGTAACTAGTACAATAGTGTAGTAAGCATTATTAAAACTACGCTTCTCTTTACGACAACAATGCAACACGACAACGACGACGAGAGAGAGAGAGAGAGAGAGAGAGAGAGAGAGAGAGAGAGAGAGAGAGAGAGAGAGAGAGAGAGAGAAAGCGGCGGAAAGAGGCGGAACAGAGACACAAAGGGAGAGACAGGAGAGCTTTTAGTACCAAGAGTAGTGATGCCTCGCGATGCACTTTCTCTCTCTCTCTCTCTCTCTCTCTCTCTCTCTCTCTCTCTCTCTCTCTCTCTCTCTCTCTCTCCAATACACGTGTGACGATCCACTTACAGGTTCTGAGGGACAGGGCGAAGTGACTGGGCGAAAGGAATGACCGGAGAGACGCGGGCAAAAGGACGGTGACGGAGGGAGTGACGGGCGGAAGGACGGGGGGAAAGTGACGGGGAGATGGAACGTCAGTTAAATTCAACTTGCGCGCAGCTTCCCAAGGGTAGAGAGTCTCGGTCTGTGGAGTCTGTGAGGCAAGTTTGCTAGGAGCGTTTGCAGCCTCGTAGAAGCAACGCTGCCAGGAATATCAAGCCGCCGCAATTAAGAGAGAGAGAGAGAGAGAGAGAGAGAGAGAGAGAGAGAGAGAGAGAGAGAGAGAGAGAGAGTGTGTGTGTGTGTGTGTGTGTGTGTGTGTGTGTGTGTGTGTGTGTGTGTGTGTGTGTGTGTGTGTGTGTGTGTGTGTGTGTGTGTGTGTGTGTGTGTGTCAGCCTGGAGGTGCGGCGCAAAACAACTCTCTGTATGTGTTTCTGTGTGTGTATGTGTGTGTGTGTGTGTGTGTGTGTGTGTGTGTGTGTGTGTGTGTGTGTGTGTGTGTGTGTGTGTGTGTGTGTGTGTGTGTGTGTGTGTTTGTGTGTCTTCGGGAGTGGTTGTAGAGAAGAGGAGAGAGAGAGAGAGAGAGAGAGAGAGAGAGAGAGAGAGAGAGAGAGAGAGAGAGAGAGAGAGAGAGAGACCTTACAACACGGTCACTCTTCACGCGAATGAACGAAAAGGAAACGACGAAAAGAAAGAGAAAGAAAAAAAAAATCAAAGTATTGTGAAATGTAAAAAAGTTTCATTGTACAATTAGTCCACATCATTGCCTCACTTTTCAGGTTAATCCTTTGACTGCCACTTGGTACATCTTTCCCTAATTACCAGTTACTCTGAGACATCTACAGCCACATCCAATCTTTAAACTGGGTAGAAATTGCAAAATCTATTCTTTTTCATCCATAACTTCCTTGTAGATATTTTATAAATATTTCATACATTGCATTATGCCCAGCTAACAACGCACGGTTACCCACCCTTCCCTTCTCCTGGTAACAAGGCGAACACAAAGGAACACAAAGGGATAACGACCCGTAGACTTCCTGGCTATTACGAGACTGTTGGTGATAAACTGCTATTTTTATTCCGACTGTTATGTTTCTTTCCTGTCTTCCTCCTCTTCCCCCCCCCTCTCTCTCTCTCTCTCTCTCTCTCTCTCTCTCTCTCTTGTTGTCTACTCAGTAAATATTGCTCGTCTTCTGACTTAAATATTTGTCTTTTCTCATGGCATGTTTTATACGTAGAAGGGACTGCCACGTGTAGGCTTGATGGCTTCTTGTGGTTTACGTTTTCTTATTTATGCTCTCTTCTTCCTTTTCTTCTTTCTTTCTCTTAATTTTATTCACTTCAATTTATGCCTTTTCCCTTCTTCCTTCTACGTCTTCTCTTCAGTATATGTATTACTCATATTTTCTATTGCTTTACCAATGTAGATAGGAAGGTCTCTCTCTCATATATGTGTCTTCTAATCTTAATTCTCTTCCTCCTCCTGTTCCTCTTCACCGTACATATTCCCCATCTGTTAAGCCTCTTCTCTCCTTCATTCTCTTCCTCCTCTTATTTCTCTTCACCGTACATATTCCTCATCTGTTAAGCCTCTTCTCTCCTTCATTCTCTTCCTCCTCTTATTTCTCTTCACTGTATATATTTCTCATTTGCTAAGCCTCTCTCCTTCCTCTTTCTTCTACGCTACTCTGCACTTATCATTCATCTTCTGCCTGTTATATCTCTTCCATTCTTTCTCTCCTAAAAAAAAACTCGTACATTCGTCTCACCTCATTGACTTCTAAATGTAGTGGACATTAATGTCTTCGTACAAACTGTAGGGGAAGCATAAGTATGTGTATAACTCCCTTTGATTCTCTACTAGTGCCTTAAAGAGCTTTTGAACTCTTCGTAATGCTCTCTATAGCGTGAAAATAAGGCATTCAACACCCCTTTAGTGGTATTATGAAAATGTAGAGGTGAGGGTGCTGAGAATATGAAAAAAAAGGCAACGATCTTATTTTGCATAAATGTGAGGGAAAAACAGTTTCTCTCTCTCTCTCTCTCTCTCTCTCTCTCTCTCTCTCTCTCTCTCTCTCTCTCTCTGCAAAACTCTATGGCTTTTGGGATTTTTTTTTGACACGGAATTGTTTGTTGTGCCTCTCTCTCTCTCTCTCTCTCTCTCTCTCTCTCTCTCTCTCTCTCTCTCTCTCTCTCTCTCTCTCTCTCTCTCTCTCTCTCTCTTTCTCCCTCTCTGAACTGTATGGCTTTGAGGAAATTTTTTTCTGACACAGGTTTGTTTGTTCTCTCTCTCTCTCTCTCTCTCTCTCTCTCTCTCTCTCTCTCTCTCTCTCTCTCTCTCTCTCTCTCTCTCTCTCTCTCTCTCGCACAAAACACGTCATTCCTCGGGGCGCAGCCTCGAACCTTCTCCGAAACAACAAACGAAGTTTCAGTAACAAAACGACAAACAATAGAGATGCGCTTTCTTTTTTTAGCTAATAATTTGCTTGGCTGATTTACACAATTTATTACAATTTTAAAGAGGCAATAACAACAATAAAATGCAGACTAATTCTTCCTCCGACTCGATTTTGTGATGGTATTGTGTGAGGGGTGGCAAACAGACAGAGACAGAGACAGAGAGAGAGAGAGAGAGAGAGAGAGAGAGAGAGAGAGAGAGAGAGAGAGAGAGAGAGAGAGAGAGAGAGAGAGAGAGACCTACACTGACAACAAAAAAAAGAATAAAATAATGAATCGTGCGAATGAAAAAAAGAAAAGTGCAATGTAGATAGGAAGGTCTCTCTCTCTCTCTCTCTCTCTCTCTCTCTCTCTCTCTCTCTCTCTCTCTCTCTCTCTCTCTCTCTCTCTCTCTCTCTCCCTGTAAAACTCTCTCGTCACAACAAAACGAGTAAGGGAAAAGTGTACAAAGGGGAAGAAACAAAGAGAAGATAGAAAGGAAGAATGGGAATGAACAAAAAAAAGATAAGAAAATAAAAAAAATAAAAAAGAACACTAAATATTATATATGAAATAAGGGAGTAGAAAAAACAAAAAACAAAATGGAGAAAGGTATAAAAAAAAGAAAATATTGAACGAAAATAATATAAAAATGAACTAGTCGAATAATAATTAGACATCAAAGCAAAGGAGGTAAAATAAAAAAAAATAAAAAAATAAATAACGAAAAAAAGAAAACCATGGAAAAGATGGAAAATAATTGACTATAGTGCTCTTGATTTTCTTTCCTTTCTTTCCTTTATTAACATTTTCATTTGTTCATCATCAGTTTACTATTTTTTTCGTCTTTTCATAACTATAAAACGGTTTGGTGATTTGAATTTAGTTCGTGCGCTCCTGTGTGAATGTGTGTGTGTGTGTGTGTGTGTGTGTGTGTGTGTGTGTGTGTGTGTGTGTGTGTGTGTGTGTGTGTGTGTGTGTGTGTGTGTGTGTGTGTGTTAAAAATGGCCTCTTGATTTTTTACTGTGTCCATTTTTCGTATGTTACTTCCTTTTATTTTTATTATTTTCTTTCGCTAGTTCATTGTCATTGTTATTGCAGCACCTAACGTCCGGGTACAGCAGACTCCTACTGCTGCTGCTGCTGCTGCTACTACTACTACTACTAGAGTCAACTCCACTACTATTACCACCGCTACTACCACTGTTGCGAGTACTAATAGTAACCTATCTTAACTTAACCTAACCTAACCTACCACCACCACCACCACTACTACTACTACTACTACTACTACTACTACTACTACTACTACATCACCACCGCCATCGGATCTGTCGGTGTAATGTGTTGAGCTCCACCGAACGCCGTGCTGAGACAAGATATCCTGCCGCGGAAAGAGAGAAGAGGAGGAGAGAGGAGGGGAGAGGAGAGAAGAGGAGACGAGAGGAGAGGAGAGGAGGGAAGAGGAGAGGAGAGGGAGGTACTAAGTAGGAAGAAAAGGATGGCTTGACGATGCTACTTCCTCTCTCTCTCTCTCTCTCTCTCTCTCTCTCTCTCTCTCTCTCTCTCTCTCTCTCTCTCTCTCTCTCTCTCTCTCCATCTCTCTTTATAGTTTTATTGCCTACTATTTATTACTTTATCGATTTCTCTTTTTCTCTTCACCAGTCGTCTCTTTCTATCTCCTATTCTATCAATCAACTTATCCATATATCTGTGTTAGTCTCTTTCTCTAACAATTCGTCTACAAACCTATCTATCTATTTATCTATCTATTTATCTATCTATCTATCTATCTATCTAAGTTTATCTATTTATATATCTAAGTAAAACAGTATTTTTTCCAGCCTTACTCTTGAATAAAATTTTCGTTCCAATTTAACCAGGAAAAAAAAATGAATTGGTAGTAGTGGTACTGTTGATGAAGGAGGAGGAGGAGGAGGAGGAGGAGGAGGAGGAGGAGGAGGACACAAGACTGAATGAAATTAAAAACTCTTGGAGCTGGAAAGGAAAGAAAAGGAAAGGATCTCTCTCTCTCTCTCTCTCTCTCTCTCTCTCTCTCTCTCTCTCTCTCTCTCTCTCTCTCTCTCTCTCTCTCTCTCGCTAAACGAAGAGTTATGCATACCACTCGTCGGTGAAATACATAGAATAAAATCCACCACTACAAGCTTTCAAAACAACCTCCGCTGAATGACAAACCACTTTACTCTCTCCCTCTCTCTCTCTCTCTCTCTCTCTCTCTCTCTCTCTCTCTCTCTCTCTCTCTCTCTCTCTCTCACACACACACACACACACACACACACACACACACACACACACAGAAACACATACAGGCAGTTGTTTTCGCTAGGTATGGTGCTTCTTTAAGGAGGAGGAGGAGGAGGAGGAGGAGGAGGAGGAGGAGGAGGAGGAGGAGGAGGAGGAGGAGGAGGAAGAGGAGGAGAAGTGACAACATGAGAGAGAGAGAGAGAGAGAGAGAGAGAGAGAGAGAGAGAGAGAGAGAGAGAGAGAGAGAGAGAGAGAGAGAGAGAGAGAGAGAGAGAGAGAGAGAGAGAGAGAGAGAGAGAGAGAGAGAGAGAGAGAGAGAGAGAGAGAGAGAGAGAGAGAGAAATGAAAATAAGAAAAGATATATAACTAAAAAACAAACGTGAGATATTGCAGTTATTGCCATTGGTTTCCGAGAGAGAGAGAGAGAGAGAGAGAGAGAGAGAGAGAGAGAGAGAGAGAGAGAGAGAGAGAGAGAGAGAGAGAGAGAGAGAGAGAGAGAGAGAGAGACCGGGTGAATGAACCCCTTCGGGGTTGAACAAGTTGGACTGTGTGTGTGTGTGTGTGTGTGTGTGTGTGTGTGTGTGTGTGTGTGTGTGTGTGTGTGTGTGTGTGTGTGTGTGTGTGTGTGTGTGTGTGTGAAGTACTGTAATGCAGGCTTGCACTTTACAGCGCTCTTGATGACAGCAGTGGTGATAGAGAACAAGACATGGAAGTAGTAGTAGTAGTAGTAGTAGTTAGGAGAGGGAGAGGAGGAGGAGGAGGAGGAGGAGGAGGAGGAGGAGGAGGAGGAAGAGGAGGAGGAGGAGGCCTGCATTATTAAAAAATAATCTCTTTTGCTATATTTTTCCGTTATTATCTCTCTCTCTCTCTCTCTCTCTCTCTCTCTCTCTCTCTCTCTCTCTCTCTCTCTCTCTCTCTCTCTCTCTCTCAATAATGTAATGTTTTCACTATTATAAAACATTCTCTAATATTTTCCCCGTCCTCAACATATTTTCAAGGAACTTCACTCGGTTACAAACTGAACTTTATCGACACATAACAGAAATGAACAAATAAAAGGACAGAGAAAATGGACATGAATAAATAAATAACGACACGGGAGAGAAAAGGAGAGGAAGGGAGGGGAGTGAGGGAAGGAAGGAAGGAGGGAAAGAGGGGGAGGGAGTGAAGGTGATTCAATTTTAATCTGAAGGTTTAGGTTAAAATTTAAGTTTGTTTGACTGTTTCTCTTGCCTCTTGCTTTGGGGAATGGGAGAAAGAGAGGCAAAGACAAAGAGATGGAAGGGGGTCAAGGGTGAGGAGAAGAAAGGGAACTAGTGGGAAAGAGAAAAGGGAAGGTTAAGAACGGTGAGAGAAAAAAGAAAGAAAGAAAGAAATAAGACATAATTAGTTACATAGGTAGACAGATACTCTCATAAAATTCTATACATGAGATTGAAATATTTCATAGCAAGACTAACAAAAAAAAATGAAAAGACTAGATGAAAATTTGTATACTGCTGTAATACACTCAGGTGATTAAAAAAAAAGAGAGAAAAAAATAAATGTTCTCTCGTTAATAATGTAAATGAGTGAAGAAAAAGTAAATAAGTACCATACAACATGTGTAGGGTTGAAGTAGTACTGGAGTGGCCTTTACTCCACACAGAGGCTCAATAAAAGTGGCCTGTTAGTTAAAAAGTAAGCGAAAGAAAAAAAAACGAAGCAGTGTCCTATAATATAATGTAAACACTGGCGTACCCACTCTGTTTACTTTCCTTCCACTTGTTCATACTCGGCGAGAAATCAATGAAAAATGAAGTGGTCCATAATGAAAAAAAATGACATGAATTGATTAAGAAATGGAAAATAAATAGATTGAAATGTACAATGAGTAGAAACTGGTAAATGAATAAATACGTGTGTACATGAAAAGATCGCAAAAAAATGTCACAAGGAAAACATGAAAAGACAATTGAGAGAGAGAGAGAGAGAGAGAGAGAGAGAGAGAGAGAGAGAGAGAGAGAGAGAGAGAGAGAGAGAGAGAGAGAGAGAGAGAGAAATATACTACTAACATAAACACATGGAATAAAACCCACAGAAATATTATCATTATACACATTACCATACATGAGGGGTGTGTGTGTGTGTGTGTGTGTGTGTGTAAATGAAAGCCGTTAGCTGCCTTGACTTATTATAATGGCAACTATCGGGTGATCGAGTAATTTCTAAACACACACACACACACACACACACACACACACACACACACACACACACACACACACACACACACACACACACACACACACACACACACACACAGTTTCCAACACAATTATAAAACGGAAAATATTCTGCTCACACTAAAAACGCTTCATACTTATAACAAAAAAAAGAAAAAAAGTAGAAATATATTAAAAAGCAAAAAAAGTACAATACGCAAGACATGAAAAAAAAGTAGAGCACCACAATGACAAAAAAAAAAAAAATAAATAAATAAATAAAAAAAATAAATAAACATGAAATAAAAAAAAAGGGAAATCAAGTAATAAATAAAAACGAATAAGCGGACAAATAAGAAAGTACACGATGAAAATAATAATAATAATAACATTACCAAACCGGAAAACCTCATCAACTCTATCATAAAATTAAAGGAAGTAAAGAGACGCGTGACAGGATGAATTAACGGAGAAATAAAAGATAAACACAAGAGGTATATAAAAAAAAAAAAGTGAACAGATCAATGAACGTAATGAATAAACAGGCAAATAAATGAATAAATACGCCGTGAAAATATGCAGCACTAACAGAATAGCCGCCACATGACCTCGCATCACCACCACCACAACTACCACCACCACTACAACAAGCACCACCACTGCAACAACAACCTCCACCACCACCACCACCACCAAGCTTAAGAGTAACGCGTCTCACATAACAATACTTCAGCGGGAGGTCCTTGGTGGTCACAGCGGTCACGGCACACAGCGAATATCCTGCCACAGAGTTTGTTTACTTCTGTAATGAACACCACCACCACCACCACCACCACCAGCAGCGAAATCAATACTGCAGCAAGCTATTGGTATTAATAATGTAACAGCCTCTGATATTAGACAAACCAGAGTGGTGGTGGTGGTGGTGGTGGTGCTGTCCTGTTGCTCTCCACCACCACTACTGCTACTAATATTCCCGCCACCACCACCACCACCACCATCACCACCGCCACCACCGCCATCAGGAAGCACTTGGGTACGCTGAAGAATTTCCATAATATGTTCAGTGCTGCCAAAGTATTGCGTCGAAAGAGGAGGAGGAGGAGGAGGAGGAGGAGGAGGAGGAGGAGGAGGAGGAGGAGGAGGTAGTGGTGGTGGTGGTGGTAGTGGTGGTAGTGTTGTGAGAAGTATTTCTATGTAAATATCTGTTTGAAATACGTCCTTTAGAATGTTGCTTTAATATTCCCTCCTCCCTCTCTCTCTCCCTCTCATCCACACCCGCCGCACCCACCGCCTCTCTACTTCCCGCTCCTCTACTCCCCCACGCTCCCTGACAGGACACAAACGCTCCATAAAGGCAGCGTTTGCATAAAATTGCGTGCGTGTGTCTGTGTCTCGGCGGCTGCTTGCCATGGTGGGGGTGAGAGTGGAGGGGCGGTGAAGGGGTGAGGGAGTTCGCGAGCGACGCTCGTCTCCACCCTGTTAGATAAGAGAGGGGAGGGGAGGGGAGGGGAGGGGAGAAGGGAAGAGTAGGAGTGATAACAAGTGGGTAAAAATTGATATGACAGAAGCGCAGACACAAAAGAAGACGAGACAAGTTGAGAGAGAGAGAGAGAGAGAGAGAGAGAGAGAGAGAGAGAGAGAGAGAGAGAGAGAGAGAGAGACAGAGAGAGAGAATGAATCTGGTATGTCTCTTTGCTTTACCGAGACTCGATCTTCTCACAATTAATTAAGAGACAAGCATAATTAAAACATTAGTGGCCGAACATGAGCAATTTTAAAGGAAATCAAATATTTGTCCTGGGAATCAGACTTTCAATGGAATCTAAATACTTGCACGGGGAATCTGAACCCATGTAGTAGGATTTGATCGCTTATAAGGAGATTGGAACACTTGAAGGGAAAATGGAATCTTTGTAAGGCGACTGGAATATTTGTGATAGGATTCAAACGTTTATAAGAGGATTGGAATACTACATGTGGAATTTGAGTGCTTGAAAGGGGATTCACAAAGAGATTCGAGTACTTATAAGACGATTCGAACACTTTTAACAGGATTCAAACACCTTTCACGGAACTCAAACACTTGTGACTTCCGTAAACGGTTACTGAAGATCTTAATTAACAAAAGTCACCACTAGGAAACCGAACACTATTATCATTATCAGTACGAGTCAGCACAAGTAGATATACACGAAACCTGAGCGAGGCGGATATTTATCGGAACACAAATGAATACAAAGGAAAAACAAATAACTTTCCTCATCCTTACAATAACTTCTTTGTTTATTTTTATCATGATTTCCTCTCCTTTCACTCTTTTGTTATATTTCTCCTTTTCCTGTCTATCTCTCTCTCTCTCTCTCTCTCTCTCTCTCTCTCTCTCTCTCTCTCTCTCTCTCTCTCTCAGACTTCCTAGCAGAGTATCATGTGTGTCTGGAAAGCCAAAGTGTGTGTGTGTGTGTGTGTGTGTGTGTGTGT
>NC_087162.1:23842947-23847947 GCF_035594125.1 Scylla paramamosain | reverse complement strand
TATCCATCTCTAACTTAATTAATCACATCCCAGCCTGCTCTCGATACCTATATATCATTGAGCGCAAGGAAGGGAGGCAGGTGACATAAATACGGGCGCGCATACTCCTTTTGATCAGTAGTTCGCCGTTACCTGTAAAAAAAAGCAGGTGAGCGAGAAGATCAGAGTGAGGCGCCGCTTTGACAGGACACTTTGATGAAACATAATCACAGAAAATCCTTGAGTCGTCGTCGTCTTCCTCCTCCTCTTCTCTTCTCCTTCCTTCCTCCTTCTAGTCCTTCTCTTCTATTCCCACCTGTTCTGGCTCACTAACAATTGCCATCTGCTTATGATTCCCTGCTGTTCTCTTACTTATCATTTTTCTCTTCTTCTCGTTCTCTTCTCTTTCTCTTATCTTGCCTTGCTTTTCCCCTCTTCCTTTTTTTTCTCACTGGTTTGTTTTCCTCCCTGTTATAATTTTTATTGTAGCTCCTCCTCTTCTTTCTTCTTTTTCTTCTTCTTTTTCCATATGTTCTTTCTCCTCTCTCTTTCTCTCTCTCTTCCCCATTCTCTCCTAGTTCGTTTTCTCCTCCATTAATTTATTCTTTCCTCCCTCCCGTTCATCTTCTGTCTTCCTCCTCCTCCCTTTCCTTCCTTCCCACGCAAATGTGATAAAAGGGAAGGCTTGAGTAAACGGGAGGAGGAGGAGACAGGAAAAGAAGGAACATGTGAAAAATAGAAGAGGAAAGTGGAGAACTATTAGGGGAATGATAAATGTGGAAGAGGAAACGAACGGAAGGAGGAAGAGGAAATAAGAAAAACGATAGAAGCGAAACTAGAGGAGAAAATACTGAGAGAGAGAGAGAGAGAGAGAGAGAGAGAGAGAGAGAGAGAGAGAGAGAGAGAGAGAGAGAGAGAGAGAGAGAGAGAGTTCTGAGTAACAAAAGAGCGAGTCAACAGAAATGTGGAGGGATACTTGTGTAAATTTGAAAGAAAATGGGAAGAGGAAGGAGAATAAACGAGAGAGAGACAAGACGTGGAGAAGATTGGAAGAAGGTAAGAAGGTATGAAAGGAAAACAATTATGTGATGAGAGGGGAAGGGGAAAGAGGGGAAAGAAGAACACGAATAGAGAACTGAAGAGAGAGAGAAGAGAATAAAGCAGCGAAAAGAAAACAGGGAAGAGGGTGACGAAGGTATTAAAGGGAAACTAAAGGAGGAGGAGGAGGAGGAGGAGGAGGGAGAGAGAGATCAATTATTCACATAGCCAGTTGGTCAATTACTCAATTTGCTAGTTAGGCAATTAGTTATTCATTAGTAAGTCAGACAGTTTATTTAGTAAGATAGTTAGACAGTCAGTTGATTAGTAAGTTGCTCAGTTGATCACGGATGGATGAAAAAGAAAAAAAGAAAGAAAGGGAGAAAGAAAAGAAAAGAAAGATGTAATTAAGAAAAGGACGGAAGCGAATGAATGAATGAATGAATGAATGAATGAATGAATGAATGAAGGAAGGAAGGAAAGAGGAGGGAAGGAAGAAATGAATGAGTGAATGAATGAAGGAAAGAAATGATAAAAAAAAGACGTAAGAGGAAATAAGTCAAGAAAGGAAGGAAGGATGTAAGAAGAAAAAAATAAGTAAAAAATGAATGAAAGAATGAATGAATAAAGAGAAGAAGGAGGGAATGAAGGCAGGAAGGAAGGAAGGAAACGGGAGGGAAGAAGGAAAGAATGAAGAAGAAAGGAAGAAAGAAAGAAAGAAAGAAAGAAAGAAAGAAAAGAAAGAAACAAGGAAGCAGTATACTGAAGGACACAAAAGGAGTAGGGTCATCAACATTTAATCCTACACGGCTCCTCGCTCCCCCCCCCCTTAGTTGGAATCCCGCAGGACCTGTATTGCGTCAACGAGTATTGCGTGCCCTTCCCCTTCCCCTTCCCCCCTTTGATCTCTTTCCTTCCCCTCACATTTTCCTTACGCTTCTATTTCTTTCTATTTTTCTTTTCCCTTCTCCTCCTCCTCCTTTGTTGTTATTCTTTATTTCGTCTTTCTTTATCTGTTTCTTTCTTTCTTTCTTTTTTCTTTTTTTGTCTTTTGTTTCCTTTTGCTTTACGTTCTCTCTCTCTCGCTCTCTCTCTCTCTTGAATTTATACGTATTACTCCTCCTCTTCCTCTTTACATCCCTCTTTCTCCTTCTTCTCCTCTTCTTCCTCTTACTTTTCCTCCTATTTCTTCCTTGTTTCTCGTCTTCCTTAACGTTCTAAACCCCTTATCTTCTCCTTTTCCTTCCCATTTCTCTTCTTGAGCCTCACAATCATCTTTCTTTTCCGCCATTTCCCTTCTTCATCAATCCATTTTTTCTCCCCTTTCTTTTCCTAGTACTTTGACCAATCTTTCTCTTCCTCCAATGTCCTACAGACCTACTTTTCCCTAATTTTTTCTCCCGTTCTGAGTTAGTTTTCCATCCACCTCCTCCTCCTCCTCCTAGTCATGGTGCTGCCCCTCCTCTTCCTCCTCCTCGTTCTCTTCGCAGGGCCGCCAGATCTCTTATGAGGAGGGGTAAACGTAACTCCAGGCAATGTTTATGTTACGGGAACTCGATAAATGACGGCACAGCTCCGGGCGTCTATTCCTATCGCGAGGTTCTTTGGTAAATTAAATTTCTGAACGCTGAAGCAGAGGAGGAGGAGGAGGAGGAAGATGCAGGCTAGTGAGTATTTGGGGAAAGAGACGGCGAGAGCAAGGAAGGAAAGGCTGAGTGGAGAGAGAGTAAAGAAAAAAAAAGAGGAAAAAAAGGAGAAAGTGAAAGTAAAGTTAGCAATGGAAGAAAAAATTGGCGCAATTGAGAGAGAGAGAGAGAGAGAGAGAGAGAGAGAGAGAGAGAGAGAGAGAGAGAGAGAGAGAGAGAGAGAGAGAGAGAGAGAGAAAGTTAGGGAAGGAGGGAGGGAGGGAAAGAGAGAATTGAGGGGAGACTTGATAGGGAGAGAAGGAAGACAAAGAAACGGAATTACCGGGAGGGAGGGAGGGAAGGAGGGAGGAAGGAAGGGAGGAAGGAAGAGAGGAAGAAAGGGAGGACAAACAAATATTGGAGAAAGAAAGAGGAAAGTGACGAAAGAGGTGGAGGAAAAGAGAAAGAAACATACCAAAGAAAATGAAATTAAGGAGAAAAACAGACAAAGAAATAAAAAGAAAAATGAAAGGAAGAAACGGACACAGACAACAGAAAAAAAGGAAGGAGAAAGAAAAATACTAAAAAGGGAGGAGGTAGAAACAAGAAAACAGAGCAACAAAGGAGAGAAAGAAGAAATAGAAAACGAAGAGAAAACAAGGGTGCGAAAGGGAAGCGTAGAAAGGAAAGAAAGTAACTAGAAAAAAATTACGTAAATGAAAGCAGGAGTACGAGAGAGAGAGAGAGAGAGAGAGAGAGAGAGAGAGAGAGAGAGAGAGAGAGAGAGAGAGAGAGAGAGAATTAGAAAAAAAATAAGAAAGACACTAAAAAGGAAGAATAATATGAATAAAAATGCAAGAAGGAATAGAGGAGGAAGGAAGACATCACAGAAGAAGAAGAAGAAGAAAAAAAGAAAAGAAAAAAAAACACTGCAATGAACATACTTAAAAAAAAAAAAAAAAACGAGATGAGAGGAATAGAACAAAGGAGAAAGGAAGAAAAAGCCGAGGAATGAAAACAAGGGTGCAAGAAGGAACGGGAAGATGAGAGGTTAGGGAAGTAAAGAAGAGAAGAGGGGGAGAGAGTGGGAGAGAGGGAGAGGTGACAGAAGGGAGAGGGGGCAATAAAAACATCATGGGGTCCTGGTCATCTCCCAGCGACGACCAGAGAGAGAGAGAGAGAGAGAGAGAGAGAGAGAGAGAGAGAGAGAGAGAGAGAGAGAGAGAGAGAGAGAGAGGTTCTTACTTTTCTTCTGCTCCTTCTTCTCCTCCTCCTCCTCATTCTTCCTACAACTTCTCCCCTTTCTCATTTTTCATCTCATTACCTTTCCTTTAACTTTATTCTGAATTTCTTTTCCTATTATTGTTTTATTCCCCTTCTACCTCCTCTTTTCGACCCCTTTTCTTCCTCGTCCTTCATTTACTTGTATCCTCAGTTTATTCTCTTTCTTGTTTGTCTTTCTGACGTCTCTTCCTTTTGTTTTTAGTTAATTTTATCCTCTCTCTCTCTCTCTCTCTCTCTCTCTCTCTCTCTCTCTCTCTCTCTAGTAACTCGAGGCCCAAGGGACGGAAGGAAGCAGTGGGCCAGGAAATGAGTGACGTCCGATCTTTAGAATATTAACCTAACGCTCCCACACACACACACACACACACACACACACACACACACACACACACACACAAAGAAAGGTTCCTCTATTTCCTCCACCCTCTTTTCTTTATTAGATTTTCTTGTGTAAGGAAAAAAAATCTGTGATGTTGATTGTGTTGACGAAAAGAATTAGTGAAAAAAATGAACACAACCAGATAAACAGACAGACAGACAGACAGACATTGTGACAAACACACACGATAGGTTATCTCTCTCTCTCTCTCTCTCTCTCTCTCTCTCTCTCTCTCTCTCTCTCTCTCTCTCTCTCTCTCTCTCTCTCTCTCTCTCTCTCTCTTCTCCTACCTGTCCACCTATCCTCCAATGCAACCCTCACCTGACCGAGACAAGGTAATTAGCAAGACACCTGAGCAATGTGGGAGGGGGTGGGCGGCGTGACGGGCGAGGCTGGAATGCCGTGACAGGTGGGAGCGGGCATGACGCGGCGGCCGCTGGTTGGCGGGGGCTGAGGCCGGAAGGTATGAGGTGCAGGGGCTTGAATGGAGTGTGCTGAGTAGCGAGGGTCGTTTTCTATAGTTTAGGGGGACGATAAATGCAGTATTTCGCATTGGAAGGTAAGGGAGGGATGTAAACACCAGAAGACGTGTTGGTCCTTACGAGGTTTTTTGTTTTGTAAATGTGATAGTGTTGATGTATTGCAACTACATTCCTTTCCCAACTCGTCCTTAACCTTTCATTACCCATTCACTC
>NC_087162.1:23822947-23837947 GCF_035594125.1 Scylla paramamosain | reverse complement strand
GAGAGAGAGAGAGAGAGAGAGAGAGAGAGAGAGAGAGAGAGAGAGAGAGAGAGAGAGAGAGAGAGAGAGAGAGAGAGAGAGACTTTACATTAACAGAGAAAATCCCACACATGTAGCATTTCCAAAGTTCACGTCCTGCTGAGTGTAAGATTCAGTGGCAATGACCTTAATGACCTGACAACCTTTACCCGGCTGCAGGTGAGGCTCATACTACTACTACTACTACTACTACTACTACTACTACTACTACTAATATTCGGCTTATTAATCTTGCAGTCTTACAAATGAAAATCCACATGTTACATACTTATATACTAACATACATACTACATCTTAAGTATATATTTAACCCTAAGGAAGTATCTTACAACTTGATACTGTGGCTGGCAGATGGCGCCGGTCAACCTAGACTAAGCCCGGGATGGTCAGTTCATCCAGTTTGTATTTTTCTTTCACAATTTGTTTTTCCTACCTAGCAGCGGGTCACAACTCCCGACTTACACTAGGTACCTAATCACTGCCTAGGTGAACAGGGGCTACACTGTAAAGAAGTTCGCCCAACGACTTCTGACCTGACCCTACTGGCACTGCATTACCTCGCACGATGGACAATATTCTTAATCACAAACATTTTTTTATTTTTTTCCGGTCCGGATAAATTATTTAACTTCTGTGCAGCACCTCCACTATGTTAAAAGACTGTGGTTGATGTGGCATGGAGTGTTTTTAAGGGCGTTTTATGATTCTAGTGATAGATTAACAAGATTTCAGTCATTAACCCGGCTAACCATCTCTGTGGCCTTTGAAAATAGTAGTGGTGAGAGAGCGAAGGGTTTCAGAATACGGGACAATAATCTGCTTTCAGTGCCAGACAAGTTTTATCCTATACTCACAACTTTTTAGGCACTTGTTTTTGTACTAGTCTCTTAATTAAAAAAAAAATTAAACCTCCCTCTCGTTTTACTTTGTGTCTTGAAATTTCTGGATGAGTAGCAGCATTGACGGCGCTGTAATTGTGACCTTTCTGTTGCAGCGCCATGCCTGAGTTTCACCTTCATAAGATTTGGAGAACAACAGCACGAGACAACCTGTTTTAATGTAATTTTGGTTATTCTGGGTGTAACTCCTCTGTCTATGGAGAGGCAAGCCACCAAGCCTGACTCCGCAAACCATCAAGATGTTCATGTAATACAGTCTGGTCTACCCATTGTTAGCGTGCTGGTTAAGTAAGAACTGGGGTCATGAGGTGAATGCGACCTCTATCGTAGTTAATTTTTCTTACTTATTCTATTATGATTAAGTAAGAGGTGATTTGGTGACGTTTGGAAGGTGTCTGCAGCGCTGCTTGTGTCAAAGAATAACTCTCACGGAATCAGGTATCCATTGGAGGAGTTTGTCAATGATGTAGACACTTTTGGCTGTCAAGAAACATCTAGTCACTCATCCAATGCGGTTATATTCAATTTATCATGCTTTGGTAACGTTTGGGAGGTGTTTGTAGCACTGAATGAGTTAACCCTTTCACTGATATTTGGCACATCTTTCCTTAATCCTTAACCACTGAGATATTTCTTCTAGATCGGGATGATAAGTGTTAAGAGATAGGTACGTTTCATACAGGGACTGCTACATGTACCTCCAATGGCTTCTTGCAACTTCCCTTATTTTCTTAGGTTTTTTATTATCTTAGTTCAAGCAACAAATGCAAGGGGGGGTGTCAAATATTTTTCTTAAAGTTTCTGTAATCTTGTCGTCAGTCTCCGTAGCACTCAAGACGAAAAACAATAACGAGAAAAAAGAAAGTGCAGCGTTCATTTTCACACAAAGAACACTGCAGGCTGACGACGTGGCGAGCGGTACATGGGGAGGGCGTCTCGTGTTGCTGCAGGAGTGGATGGTGACCCCAGTGATGCCGCCAAGACAGATGGGGCGGCATGTTTTATTCACGCGGCACAAGGAAGGAATGCATTTTACCACACTTGTGCTACGCCGCCTGCCTCCCGCGACAGTTATCACGCTGCACTGGCTGAAAATCCTGCCGTTTTCGTTTATGTACGTACAACTTGTCTTTTTTCCTAAGAGGCACAAAAGAAAAAGACTGCAATAAATTACGTATGTACAGCAACTTTTGTGTCTATTTGAATTTTTTATTCGACATTGTTATTTACTTTTATTTATTTATTTATTTATTTATTTATTTATTTTTATTTTTTTGTGGGGTGGGGGGCAGAAGGCCGTGAATGGGGGAATGTGGGAGTGTTTTTGGAAGGGTTTCTATTTCTTTGTCTAAGTTGAGAAGAATATTGAGAAAAAGAGAAATAGAAGTAGTAGTAGTAGTAGTAGTAGTACGAAGAAGAAGAAGAAGAAGAAGAAGAAGAAGAAGAAGAAGAAGAAGAAGAAGAAGAAGTAGATAACTGATGATGATAATGATGAAAAACGGCGACAATGACAAGAACAACAACAACAACAACAACAACAACAACAACAACAACATCGTCATCATCATCAACAACAACAGCAACAACAACAAGGAAAGGAGGAAGAGGGCGAACAGAAGGAATAAAATTTACAACACTGCTATAAAAAAAGAAAAAAAAAGCTAAAGGAAACAAATAAATAGGCGTGGAGAGAGAGAGAGAGAGAGAGAGAGAGAGAGAGAGAGAGAGAGAGAGAGAGAGAGAGAGAGAGAGAGAGAGAGAGAGAGAGAGCAAACATTGACTAAACACACAAAACACAACCTCCCTGACAACCAATGACGCAACACTCAAAGTTCACTATTGGAGGAGGAGGAGGAGGAGGAGGAGGAGGAGGAGGAGGAGGAGGAGGAGGAGGAGGAGGAGGAGGAGGAGGAGGTGATGGAGAGGCGGAGGAAACATGTGTCACCAATCAAGGACACAAGATGTTCAACACAAAGAAGTTACGCCTCCTTTTCTCTCTCTCTCTCTCTCTCTCTCTCTCTCTCTCTCTCTCTCTCTCTCTCTCTCTCTCTCTCTCTCTCTCTCTCTCTCTCTCTCTCTCTCTCTTCCTCGATCCCATCCTCTTTTCATCGCCGCTTTCTCGTCACTAATAACACTTCCGTCTATGCTTCTCCTTCATTAACTACTAACAAGACCCTCCCTTTAATTTCAAGAGCACATTGAAGCGTCAGTACCTCACAGTATCCCAAGAAGGTCGCCTTGCACACCACCTTTAGGAGGAAATCAATAATACTTTAATAAGTCAAGATAATTAGAAGTTCAAGAGTGCACTGGAATTACTACAATGGTTCTCTCTCTCTCTCTCTCTCTCTCTCTCTCTCTCTCTCTCTCTCTCTCTCTCTCTCATTCTAATCGAGGGTGGTGAACACGGGGAGAGGGAAGGGGAGAATGAGGGATAGGAAAAAGGGAGAGCTTATTGAAAGTTGTAATGAGTGTAGCCAGCTTGTTGCGTTGTATTTTGATTTTTCGTTTTATACACACACACACACACACACACACACACACACACACACACACACACTCTCTCTCTCTCTCTCTCTCTCTCTCTCTCTCTCTCTCTCTCTAACTTAAAATTTCTGACCTTTGTACTGTCTTTCCTTCATAACCATCGTGTTTTTTTTCCTTTTCCATACAACATATTTCCTTCTTGTTCCTATTTTCAATTTGTTACCTCCTCCCCATCTCTCTCTCTCTCTCTCTCTCTCTCTCTCTCTCTCTCTCTCTCTCTCTCTCTCTCTCTCTCTCTCTCTCTCCTCGCTCCTCTAATTAATGTCATCCGGAGCTGTTCTATGTCCCAATGCGAGTCAATAACAGGCGTTGTTTTCACTGACGGCCATTAGCATTAAGGATCGATAGTTATTGGCTACACACACACACACACACACACACACACACACAGAGAGACACACAAACACACCATCTCTCCAGCCCCTTACCAATCCAGCCTCTCCCTTCGCCTTCTCGTTTTCCTTCCTATCACCGCCCCATCTTCTTCACCCGCCATATCATTTCTCTTTCCGGCTATTAACACTGTCATCTCCTCTTGTTGTCGCCTCCTCCTCCTCCTCCTCCTCCTCCTCTTCCTCTTCCTCCTCTCTTTCTTCTTTCTTCTCATTCTCTTTCTTGATGCTGTTAATGTTGTTGTTGTTGTTGGTGTTGTTGTTGCTGTCGTTTTTTCTTTGCTTCATGCTCATCTTCCTCCTTTGTTGTTGTTGTTGTTGTTGTTGTTGTCGTCCTCATCTTGTTCTTCTTTCCATCTGCCCTCGTTTTCCTCCCATTCTTCTTATCTCCTTCCGCTCCTCCTCTTTTTTTGCTCCTTTCCCTATTTCTTCCATTCTTTTTTGTCTTCTTTTCATCTTCCGTCTCCTCCTCCTCGTTTTCTTCACATTTCCTTGTCTCCTTTTTTTATTTCCTCCTTCTCCTACGTCCTTTTCTTCACCATTCGTCTTTCTACTCCTTCCATTCTTCTTGTGTCCTTTCTCTCGTGTCCTTTTATTTGTTTATATTCTTACTTCTGCCAATTACTCCCATTCTTCTTGTCTCATCGTCTTTATCCTCTTTCTTCTTATTCCTTTTTCGATTCCTTCCATTCTTTTGGTCTCCTCTTCTCCATTTCCCCCTCCTCTTCTTTTGTCCCTTTTCCTATTTCTGTTTATTTCTCCCATTCTTCTTTTCGTCTCTTCTTCAGTGTGTTCCCCACGAGATCGAGTTCTATTTGTTCTGCCACTCTGAGATTTTATTTACCCGACTAAAAATGCCTCTGTTTGCACTTCCCAGGAGAGACTCTCTCTCTCTCTCTCTCTCTCTCTCTCTCTCTCTCTCTCTCTCTCTCTCTCTCTCTAAGAATAGGTAATGGAACGATAAATAACAACTAAACCAATAACGAGCGAACACAATCCACCGCAGAAAACAAAGGAAGAAACAAACCGACAAACATATCAATCACCAGAGATGCAATAGCGTGACAGGGCACAATGAGGTTGACTTGCTACCACACTGACTGAAATCTGACGAATTAACCAGGTCATGCGGCGCCACAGGAATCAAGGTCACTGGGAGAAGCGTGCCATCTCAGCCTCCCATGCCAAAGCCGTTCCGTACTTCCCGCCGCCTCCTCGTCACGATCTCCTTCTCTTCCTCCTCCTCGCCCCCGGAACAAGTCACCCAAGAAACCCTTCCTCATGGTTCATAACTCTTCATTTCACTAAAACTCGTCACCGTTTCTTTAATCTCGCTCCTCCCCATTCCGCCCCAAAGTCCTTTTCCACTCTTAATCCCCTCAGTCCTCTCCCCTTCCCCCGCCCATTTGGAATACCCTCACCACCATCCCTTTTCCACCCACCCACTCTCTCCTCTCTTCCTACCCCCTCCCCGCGCCGCCAACAGCCGTCCCCTTCACGTTTTCCGCGCCGCTGGTGGGCAACACGACCTACTTTGGAGACTTTTATTAAAGTTCTGATTTTGAATTTTAGGGAACATTCCATTTTAACTTAGCTCGCGACTTATTTTCTTTCTCTCTCTCTCTCTCTCTCTCTCTCTCTCTCTCTCTCTCTCTCTCTCTCTCTCTCTCTCTCTCTCTCTCCGTCTCTTCACCTCTGTCTCTTTCTCTCCCGTCATCCTTGTTTTCCTTTCTTCGTTAGCTTCTCTAGCAATGAGGGTTAAGATTGACTGTTGATTCGTGCACACACATGAGTACGTGAACACACGCACACACACACACACACACACACACACACACACACACACACACACACACAAACTATATATATTATAGTTAGCGAAAATGGAGGAAGTAAGGAGGAAAAGGAAAGACAACACTGCTAAATAAAAAAAAAATGTATGAGAGAGAGAGAGAGAGAGAGAGAGAGAGAGAGAGAGAGAGAGAGAGAGAGAGAGAGAGAGAGAGAGAGAGAGAGAGAGAGAGGGTCAGCTATCCATCCCACAAGTAACAACCGCTAAAAAAACAAAACTAACCAAACCAAACTAAACTAAACTAAACCAAACCTAACTTAATTGCGGCAAGAAGACTCCAATTCCGCCTCGTGTGTCCAGCAGCGGTCTCCCATTTCTCGCCCATTTATCTCACAGCAAAAGTTTCCCCTTCCTACAAAAGCATTTCTTATGGCTTCCTCTTCCTCCTCCTGTTCCTCCTGATGTTGCTCTTCCTCTTCCTTCTCTTCTTTTTTTTCTTGTTTTCTTTTCTCCTCCTTCTGCTCGTGCTATTCCTTCTCTTTCTCCTTTTATTTTTCTTTTTCATGATTTTGTTTTCTTCTCTTCCTCTCCTTTACTGTGTTTTTTTCTTCTTTTCTCCTGTCATTCGTTTTATTTGTGTTATTCCTCCTTCTCCTCCTTCTTTCTGATTTTTGTTATTTTTTTCCTTCCTTTCATTCTCTTCTTTTTCTTCCTTCTTCTCCTCTCTCTCCCATTTTATTGTCATGCATGTTTCCTTCTTCCATTCTCGTGTATACTCTCCTTCATTTTTCTCACATACATATTTTTTAATACCTTCGTTCCTTCCTATTTCTTCCCACCTTTCATTTTCCGCGTTTATATTTTCCTATTTCCATTTTGACTTCACTTATAAAATGAAAGTAAGAAAAAGTGGTGACATAACACATTTAATATTTTCTCTCTCTCTCTCTCTCTCTCTCTCTCTCTCTCTCTCTCTCTCTCTCTCTCTCTCTTTCGTGAGCTCACTGCCATGTAACGTATTTATTCTGGTAAACTTTTCTTTTATTTCCTCTTTTTTTTTTTTTTGCTCCTCCTTTGCGCCGTTGGAAAAAAAAATGGCGTGCAGGTTGCATATTAATTTTTTTCTCTTTTCTCTCTTTCTTCTTGAGTTTCCTGGGAATTCATCTCTTGGATTATTTTTCTTCCTCTCTTTGCCAGGTCATGAGTTTGAGAGAGAGAGAGAGAGAGAGAGAGAGAGAGAGAGAGAGAGAGAGAGAGAGAGAGAGAGAGAGAGAGAGAGAGAGAGAGAGAGAGAGAGAGAGAGAGAGAGAGAGAGAGAGAGAGTTATATAAAATCTTTCCACGCACCTCAAGCTTTTTCGATGTCCATTTTCTTCCTTTTATTCTTTTTTTCTTTTTTTTTTTTACATTATTTCTTCCATTGTCTTCTTCCTTTCCTTTCTCCTTCGCTGGTGCTGCTGCTGCTGCTGCTGTCGTTGTTGTTGTTATTGTTGATGTCGTTCCTCTTCCTACTCCTCCTACTCCTCCTCCTCCTCCTCCTCCTTAACTCTTCCTCCTTGATATCTTTTTTTTTATCTAAAATACATAAGAAAAAAAACTTTCGAGGAACCTCACAACTATTACAACTACTACGTCCATTAAATAAATCTGAAAGCAACTCTCTCTCTCTCTCTCTCTCTCTCTCTCTCTCTCTCTCTCAAGGGGTTAATGCGGGGAGACGCAGGAATGAGAGCAGCCCTCCCTCTTTCCAACTTGTCACCCTTTCTTACTAATGAACCTCCAGTGTTTCTCCCTCTCCCCTTGCCCTCTCCCACTCTCCCTCTCTCACGAAGGTCTGGAGTCGACACAAAGAGAGAGAGAGAGAGAGAGAGAGAGAGAGAGAGAGAGAGAGAGAGAGAGAGAGAGAGAGAGAGAGAGAGAGAGAGAGAGAGAGAGAGAGAGAGAGAGAGGGCTCATTAAGGCTTCCTCTCTCATCCACTTGCAATTCCTATCATGACCGAGTGTTTGCCCACGTCTCCTCCAGGTCTGGGAATCCCTCTCCACCTCTCCCACTCCTCTCTCTCTACCTCCGTCTACCTCTCCCACTCATCTCCCTTCCCATTCTCTCGCCTCTCTCCATCTCTCCGTTTTCGCTTTTCATGACCCTCCCTTCTCTACCTTCTCTGTTCTTCTCCTCTTCATCTCTTCCATTCCTCTTCTCATGACCTTCCACTCTCCTCCTTCTCTATTCTCATTCCCTCTCCATCTCTCTCCCTTTCTCCTTCTCATTTTCCTCCTCTACCTCCTTTCTCTCCTGCTTCCCTACCTCCTCCCTTCTCATCTACCAGTTCACCTCTCCCTTCCTCTCTCATGTCTTTCCAACTCCCCACTCCCTCTCTTCTCTCTTCTGCTTCCCTCCCTCCTTTCTTCCCACGCCCCTCCACTACCTCCTCCTCCCCTCCGCTGTCCCTTCCTCCTCATTTCCTCTGATGCCGCACAGGTGAGCTTCGGAAGGTCAGTTAATTAACACGATTCCAGGCATGAAGATAAGGTAAAGGGATGTTCCAAGGACAGATACAGATGAGGACGTGGGTGGAAATAGAGAGGTACACACACACACACACACACACACACACACACACACACACACACACACACACACACACACACACACACACACACACACACGAGAACACTTATGGTAAACGTTAATTTCTTTTTGTCTCAGGTAATAAACAAACTGATACAATACACGGGGGAAAAAAAAAGAGAGAGAGAAATAGAAAAAGTCAACGAAATAAAAAATAACATCCTTCGAAAAAGTACTTATCTCTAATGCACACATTCTAAAGAAAATATTAAATGGAAAGAAGAATGATGAATATATGTAAGAATAATGAAAACCAACAAAATTAGGACACACAGAGAGAGAGAGAGAGAGAGAGAGAGAGAGAGAGAGAGAGAGAGAGAGAGAGAGAGAGAGAGAGAGAGAGAGAGAGAGAGAGAGAGAGAGAGAGAGACAGAATTACACTAACATACATCCACACCTAAATCCATCATTCTATCCACACACAATACACATATAAACTAAAATCACTCCATTGCACTTCCATCCACATTTATTAACCACTCGTCACCCATCACTGGCAGCTGAAGCATCCATACACGCGGAAAAGGGTGGAGGGGTGGAGAGGTGGAGGAGAAAGGGAGTGGAGTGGAGTGGAGTCAAGTTGCATGGTGGTGGGTGTTATGTGTGATGTGTGGCAGCTTCGTTAGTTCTAATGATGTATAGGAGAGAGAGAGAGAGAGAGAGAGAGAGAGAGAGAGAGAGAGAGAGAGAGAGAGAGAGAGAGAGAGAGAGAGAGAGAGAGAGAGAGAGAGAGTAAATGAGGTGTGGACGTAGGCTGTAACTTGTCAGGTTTATGGGTCCTGTTTGTAATGGTGGTGGTGGTGGTGGTGGTGATGGTGGTGGTGGTGGTGGTGGTGGTAAGTTTCAATAAGGAATTTCAATAATGGAGGCGATCCTTCTGGTGGTGAGTTGTTGTTGTTGTTGTTGTTGTTGTTGGTGGTGGTGGTGGTATTATTGTTGTTGTTGTTGTTGTTGTTAGTGGTGGTGGTGGTGGTGGTGGTGATAGCTACAATGATGATGATGCAGAAATAACTTCCTCTCCTGCTGCTCCTTTGTCCTTCTCTTTTCCTCGGCTCACACACACACACACACACACACACACACACACACACACACACACACACACACACACACACACACACACACACACACACACATACACACACATTCACCAAGAAGAGAAAAAAAAAACAATACATCTCTTCACTCAAACGGTGTTAAGTTACCCTTGAAATTACAATAAAGACCACCGAGAGAGAGAGAGAGAGAGAGAGAGAGAGAGAGAGAGAGAGAGAGAGAGAGAGAGAGAGAGAGAGAGAGAGAGAGATATCCCTTGAGTCTCTTTCACACCTGGAGGGACAGCATGTAGAGTCAGGCGAGGTGTCAGGATCCCAGGAGAGGGCTGTACCGGCAGGCTCACGAGCGCCAAATGTCCTACAAAGCGTTAAGTCCAAGAGAAGAGGAGGTGTGTAGGTACGTCCCTGCCTCTTAACCCCGGCAAGTGTGCGTGAATATTGCTAGTTATCACCTCCTCCTCCTACTCCTCCTCTTCCTCCTCTTCCTTCGCCTCCTGTCCTGATTTGTCTATCCCCCATTCCTCTATCGTCTTTATCCTCTCTCTCTCTCTCTCTCTCTCTCTCTCTCTCTCTCTCTCTCTCTCTCTCTCTCTCTCTCTCGTCCTCCATGATGTTTCAGTCTAGTCTTATCTCACCTTTCCTCGCTTTTCGATTCGTTTTATTGCCTTCTGTTGGGTTTTATTGCCTTTTATTGCTCTTGTTTTTTTCTTTTCTTTTTTTACCCCCTTCTCGACTCTGACACTTCTTTTTCTGTCACTCACTGGCTTCATATAAACTCGTCGTCACCGGATACTAATGCCTTCGTCTCACTCAGTTCTCCGCTGGCTCATCCCTCCATTAGTTGTCTTTTCGGCTAGTCACTCCACCCTCTCGCTGTCTCATCCACTCATCACACCAACGGACTCCACCCAACAACAATTTTTTTTTCCATTCATTCACTCACTCAGTTCCCCACAGACTTATCCTTCTTCTAATATTCCTTTCTGCAACGACTCACTCCACCCTTCCAACGACTCATCCTCAGACTCACGCCTCCATCCATCTCTGCATCCGCTGCCTTCACTCTCCTCCCTCCGTGCCTTCCACCACTCCAACTTCTCACTGACTCACTCACCGACGAACGCACTCCTTTCTCCATGCACCATTCCACTTGAAGCCTCCTCCTTTTTCGATCCTCTCCTTCTTCCACCTGTTCCCTGCCTCGGCTCTCTTCCACCACTCGCTTTCGCTCTCGAGAGGAAAGCCAATCACTCTGTCTCGCTCGAGCGGCGAAGGAGAAGGCCATCAACGTATATCACCTCGGGCAGATTTTTCCTGACCAGACAAGAGTATCAATCCAGTCAATAGATTCCTGTTTGGCACCCGAGGCTGGGATTCGGTGTCTTGCAGGGCAGGCAGAGAGGCTGGGGCCGGGTGAAGGCAAGACAGGAGAGGGAGGGAACGGATAGAGCGAGCGAGCGAGGGCAGGAGGGATGGGAGGGACTGAGTGGGGAACAAAAGGCTATAAGGAATGAAGGGATGGAAGGCTGGAGGAGGGAGATGCGATTAGACTTAAAACATATCATCTCAAAACGTGGATGGCAAGGAATAAACTGAGACACTGAGGGAGAGAGAGGAGTGAGGGATAGAATAGGTGGAAGAAACAATGGGAGGAGGAGAGAGAGAGAGGGATGTAGGGTCAAAGGGCAGAAGGTACAGAGTGAGTGAGGGAGAAAGGCAGATAAAGGGAGCAACAGAGAATGAGATTAAAGGCAGAGAGGAGGAGGAGGAGGAGGAGGAGGAGGAGGAGGAGGAGGAGGAGGAGGAGGAGGAGGAGGAGGAGGAGGAGGGGAAGAAGCGGGACAGACGCAAGGAGGGCAACGAAGGGGATGCTGTTAAACTTGGTACACATCACCTGCCATCTTCCGAGTTGGTCTGATATTGAATGGATAGCTTAGGGAAGTTTGCGTCGCGGCATCAACCAAGGGGGAGTTGTGAGGCTTGGATGGCTGGCTGCTGGGATGGAAGGATGGCTGAATGGATTGTTGAAAGGGTAGGTGAAGGGACGGTTGGTTACCGAGCATCAGCGCTGACAAACGCAACGCAACACAACCCAACGCAACGCAGCACAACACAAGGCAAACAAACCACAACACAACACAAAACAACAACTCACGCAAACACAAAACAACCGAACACAAACCCAAGACAAACACATCCCAACACATATAAAACAAACACATCTCAACGCAACACATCGACTCAATTTTGTCCCAACAAAGGTACGTATAAAGTGAAGGGGAGGCTTGTAGACTCAACCTCCTGTACCAACAGACACGTCCTTCAGAGTCCACGTCAACAGAAGCTCATATTTCTTCAAGACTCACAGACAAATGGGACAACATCGCCGCACTGCTGGTTCCCGCATGCTGTAAGTACGTTAATACAGCGACGCTTTCCAGGAAGCGAGTAATGACTTCACTCAGTCCCCCAGAAAAACCAGAATTGCCATTAGTTAAATCACACCGAAATACGAAGATTAGCTTGTGGTGGTCGTGGTGGTGGTTGTGGTGGAAAAATGATGCAAATGATAAAGAAACAGCAGCAGACTTATTGTCTCTTACGGGGATGCCCTCAGGAAGCTACTCTAGCATGCAGTAAGAAAAAAAAGGATAACAAATATGTGGAAGAAGAAGAAGAAGAAGAAGAAGGAGAGAGAGAGAGAGAGAGAGAGAGAGAGAGAGAGAGAGAGAGAGAGAGAGAGAGAGAGAGAGAGAGAGAGAGAGAGAGAGAGAGAGAGAGAGAGAGAGAGAGAGAGAGAGAGAGAGAGAGAGAGAGAGAGAGAGAGAGAGAGAGGCAGCTTTGAAACTACCAAACCCAAACAATATCACACACACATCGATCTGAATGAAAAAAAGGTCACACAACTCATCCCATTTCTACAAAGTACACAATAAAATACCTCACTCTAAAGATACATATATTTTTTTGCACGCCATCTTAACAAAAAGAAAAAGGTATATATATATATATATATATATATATATATATATATATATATATATATATATATATATATATATATATATATATATATATATATATATATATATATATATATATATATATATATATATATATATATATATATATATATATATATATATATATATATATATATATATATATATATATATATATATATATATATATAATACACCGTTTTTGTTTTTCTTTCTTTTCAATTCTTTTCTTTCTTTTTTCTTTTTTTTTTTTTTCAGGGCGCAAGTCAACACCAATACATCAGAGTCCTTCATCCTTCACCAAGCATAAGACGCATCGATTGAACGTTTCCCAGCTCACACTCTCCGTCATCCCACTCTCACCCTCCTCTCCTCCTCCCCCATCCCTCCACCACGCAGCAATGACGTCATAGCTCAGAGGAACAAAACAAATTGCCAGAGAAGATACCGCGGCTCTAAGGGCGACGTGTGATCCTGCGGGAACTGAGGCGAGGGAAGGTTGTTACTGTTTGTTCTATATATAAAAACTATCTTTAATCTGTGTTCAAGGTAGTGGAGGAGGAGGAGGAGGAGGAGGAGGAGGAGGAGGAGGAGGAGGAGGAGGAGGAGGAGGAGGAGGAGGAGGAGCTGCGTGGTCGGGTCGTCATAGCGCCGCCACTTATTGACAGTCAAGGCAGCACGGAGAACGATTCAAGCGTCACTGGGAGAGGGGAGCCGCCGCCCTCGTCTGATTGATGGGGGTGCAGGTTGAGGGTGCTTAATGGAGGGACAAGGGAAACCACAGGAAATGTACGAGGAGGAGCGAAATGAGGAGGTTTGATGAGGAGGGGAGGGAAGGGGAAGGGCTGCGTGCTGCGTGACGGGGGAGGTTAAGCGTGCAAGGGTGTAAGAAGCCTGTCACATGGAAAACTGTCTCTGATTCATCTGCGAAATTCAGTACGCAGGGACGGTGTTGCTTAGGAATGTTACATGTGGTGTTGCTTGTGATTCGTTATTCTTTTATGAGCCTATGGTGTGTTTGGATTGGTACGCCTTTTATATTATGTTTTTATTCTTTTTCCCTTTTAAAAATATTACTTCAAGAAAATCTCCCTTGCTACTGAATTTACCACTGATGCGTGATTTACAAGGCGCTACTCCATACGTTTGTGTTTTACCGTACGTTTTTCATAAGATATATTGTAGAGTATGCTCAGTTTGCTTTTTTTTTTTTTTTTTTTTAGTAAAGATAGACAGGTGTTATGAGGAACATTTTATCTTCGTATCTCTTAAGTGTTTTACGGGTTACGGGTGTTTACCTCGAATGTTTTGTAGTACTTGAGAAATAAGAGATTACAGTGAACCATTTAAAGTGTCCTAACGAAGCGGCTATCATAATGAATTTAATTTACTTTGAACATCAGGATACGAATAATTAAACGTATCTGATGCCTAGGACGATGCAGTTTGCTATTTCGGGCATCAGAACACGAAGAAATATACATGTATAATGCAAGAGACAAACTGGATTAACTATTTCGAAAGCCGGGACTTGGAGTCAACTACCTTGATATACAATACAAATAAACTTCGCTATTTCGAGGAAACACTAACTCGAGTCCAAGATGAAGAGCACACGAAGAGTTGCACAAGAGGCGGCAGCAGCATCACAGGTGGCGGCGAAGGTTACCGAGTCAACGGAGGTCTGATATGATACACTAGATCACGAGCGGTGTGTGAGTGACTATGAATGTATTATACCCAACAACTCAACACGACGCTATGGTTGATAATGCTACCTAACACACACACACACACACAAACACACCTTTGCAAACACGATCCCAATAACCAGAAACGTCTAGTACTCTGAATATGATCGCTGGACGTATGTGGTGGGGATCTCTCAGGGATGAAAGGGCGTTCAGGGAGGCAGGAAAGGGGAGCTTTTAATGGGCGGAGCAGAGGAGGGGAGGCATTCAAGGGAGATTGAGAGTAGTGTAGCCGACCTCTAACTTGCACTAACCTGTAAGAGAAGGAGAGAAAGCGATGAGAATTGGATGAAATACAGAAGAAACTAGAGAGAGAGAGAGAGAGAGAGAGAGAGAGAGAGAGAGAGAGAGAGAGAGAGAGAGAGAGAGAGAGAGAGAGAGAGAGAGAGAGAGAGAGAGAAACGGAGTGGAAGGAAGAGGAGGGAGAGAGGAAGAGAGAGGGAGGACGCATATCTGGCGGTTGCTATCAATTCATGTCAATGCTTTAAATACAAGAGAGATTGAGGAACTGAAGGGAAGGAGGGAGGGGAAGGGAGGAGGGAAGAATGGGAGAGAGGAGGGAAGTATGGGAGGGAGGAAGAGAGGAAGGAGTAGGAAAACGATAGTGAGAGGCTTAGGGGAGAGTATCAAGGGTGGAAAGGATGCTGGGAAGAGGAAAAAATGGAATGAAGGTACATAAAAGAGGCAAGGAAGGAAGAAAGGAAGGACGAAAAATAAGATTAAGAGGAAGAGAGATAAATAAACTATGAGTAAAGGATGAATTTCAGGAAAGAAAGCAGCAAATTAACAGTAGTAGTAGTAGTAGTAGTGGTAGTAGTAGTAATGGCAAGAACAAGAACAACCATACCAATATTTATACCTAATCACAGAACAAATCATCCAATGTACTTGTACC
>NC_087162.1:23817947-23820447 GCF_035594125.1 Scylla paramamosain | reverse complement strand
ATCTCACGCTATATAAAGCCACAAAGCCAAGTTCACGCTACTGCAGACACAATACACACACTCCAGGCTTCACATCACCTGCCAGGCACACGTGACGACCAATAAAAGTAATAGTATGTCTAGACGTAAAGATGATGTATTAGTGTTACATTTCACATTTATTCGTTTATCTTTCCGAATCGTATTACCATCGCACATTGAAGAAACACAAACACATGAAGAAAACACCGTAAAAAATATCCACGAGACAAAAATAAGAGGAATTCGAACGAGAAGAAAATGCAGCTGAAAGAGAAAAAGAGTAAATAAAATAATCATCTTCCTCTTGCGATCATCTTCAGAGCAAAAAGTTTAACGAGATGAAAGGAGAGAGAGAGAGAGAGAGAGAGAGAGAGAGAGAGAGAGAGAGAGAGAGAGAGAGAGAGAGAGAGAGAGAGAGAGAGAGAGAGAGAGAGACAGGAAAATAAAAATCACGTGTTTAGACTCCACTAGGAAACGAGAGGAACGTAATGAGTGGAGGAGGAGGAGGAGGAGGAGGAGGAGGAGGAGGAGGAGGTGTCATTAATTCAAGCTCATATCCTTCACCTTTCAGCAAATCCGCGAAAAAGGAAAGAAATTAACATCAAAAGCCTTGACAAAAAACTGGGTAAACTCTCTCATTTTCCACCATGACCTCCGCCACCAGCACCACCATCACCACCACCACCACCGTCGCCGCCGCCGCCGCCGCCGCCAGCACACTTCGCACCCAGCCCGCAGCAAGATTAAATCACACTTAAATGGTTGAGTAATGAAAGCGCGTAATTCAGTTTGAGGCGTGAAATAGTGAGGGAATGAATGCGTGCACACCTCGCCAAACCGTGGTGCTGAATTAAGAATTTGTGGGAGAGATGAATGTGTGTGTGTGTGTGTGTGTGTGTGTGTGTGTGTGTGTGTGTGTGTGTGTGTGTGTGTGTGTGTGTGTGTGTGTGTGTGTGTGTGTGTGTGTGTGTGTGTGTGTGTGTGTGTGTGTGTGTGTAATAAACGGTAAAGAATGGTACTCTAAATTTCCTTCTTTTCCATCTTCATTAGTTCCCTCATCACCTTCCTCTCTTTTGTTAATTTTTCAGATTCGCGTATTGTACAAAACCTCACACCGCTTTCCAAGGTCAACGGAAAGGTAACGCACGTCTCAAGGTCCCTGCTGGTCTTGGCACTGCGTATTTATCAGAATATAAACGTAAGTAAATAATGATAATAATAATAATAATAATAATAAATAAATAAATAAATAAATAAATAAATAACGTTAACTATACAAATAACATTCATATCATGATTAAGAGAAGGAAGAACACCGATAAATAATCATATAAAAAAGAAAGTGAACAAAGAGAGTTGTATATAAACGAGAATATATATCAATACTAATGTAGACAAGATAAACCATCAGACAGGTTAGACAGCCAAGCCAAGAGACAGACCGACAGTTAGACAGACAGACCAACAAAGCAGGAAAGTAAGACCAAGAAAACTGACAGAGACGAGACAACACAGATAACAACCAATAAACAAACAATAAACAATAAACAAACACACAAGCAGACAGAGAGACAGACAGAACAAAGAGACAAATAAAGACATACAGACAAACAAGCAGGGAGACACACACACAAAAACACAGATCAACAAACAGAATAAACACAAAAATAGACACACACACACACACACACACACACACACACACACACACACACACACACACACACACACACACACACACACACACACACACACACACACAAAGCCCTTGAACCGTCTCAGTCTTAGGAGGATTATGACCACAATTACCCGGAGTTAATTGGTGCATTTAAGAAATTAATAATAGATTCTCCCAAAACCGACAACAAACCATTAAGTTTAGCGATGGATGGATGAAGAGAGAGGGAGAGGGAGGGAGAGGGAGGAAGATAGACACATAGAAAAAGAAAGTATGAAAGAAAGAAAAAAAAAACGATGCTGAGAAAAGCGAAAGAGAGAGAAACAAAGAGAAAGAATTCCCACAATATATTTTCAGATCCTCCTCCTCCTCCTCCTCCTCCTCCTCCTCCTTCTCCTCCTCCCCAATTGCCCCTGACGAACCAATGAGGAGGGCAGATAACAGTAATGGCGGGCAGGAGCTCAGAACCGAGTGTGGCGAAGAGATAAGACTGTGATATTGTTTAGTATTTGGCCAATCTTGATGCTTTGTGAGAGGAGGAAGAAGAGGAGGAGGAGGAAGAGGAGGAGGAGGAGGAGGAGGAGGAAGGGGTGAGAAGGAAAGAAGAGGAAAAGAGCTGGGAAGAAAGAAAACACGTTGATACAGCTAAGAACGAAAGTACGAACGAACAGAAATAAAGCGGAAGAATGAAAAGAAAGATAACCAAGAAAAAGAGAGAGAGAGAGAGAGAGAGAGAGAGAGAGAGAGAGAGAGAGAGAGAGAGAGAGAGAGAGAGAGAGAGAGAGAGCTAGGAAGGACAAG